>NC_057805.1:183195784-183495784 GCF_018294505.1 Triticum aestivum | reverse complement strand
ACATACCACAAGCACGGGGTACCAACGGTGTGTCCGGTGCCCTGTAAAAACAGTCATGGCCGCCCTACCTGGCACGACCCCGTCCCGAGAGAGCGCAACAACGACTCTCTTGTCACTAGTAATGCGGGCTCCAAGCTAGTATCGGCCTAGGTAATCAATAATGCCCTTTCCCATATAAGGGTAGAGTGGTCGCGCATGTTTGGTTGGGACGGTCGACAAATCTTAAATCTAATCCGTCTCTGTAAACAACACTTTCATCAAGCCTCGGTACACTACTTCTCCACCAAGTAGTGACCTCGTTCATCATCATCTCCCAGGGGCATCAGTGGCACCCACTGGGGCTGTTTGCAAGTATGTCAAACCACACTTGTTTCTTTCCATGCATAACCCTGACCCACTTTGCGTAGCCATTTACAATAGCGTATTTCTATAACCCACCAACACAACTCTAAGCAAGGGTAGAGTCATGAACAATGCAAGTATCAATGGAGTATGCAACGGAGGCAAGCCTAGCAAGGTTGCCATTCAAGGTATATCATGCACTCAGTGAAGCAACAAAAATGCTATTAAGATGTAAAATGGTTCCTCATGGTCAAAGGGCTGCTTGCCTGGTTCATCAGAGTCTTCAAATCTTCTGGTCCATCTCCGAGTATTTCGTCTACTTCGTCAACTAACGTCAGAAACAATCATAGTAAGCAACACAACAAGGCAAGAAATAAAAGTGCTCTAAAAATATTAATTTGACTTCTCTAGGACATATCTGGTTATATGAAAAATAACCAGACTGGTTTCATTGGAATTGGGTCAGTGGACATTTCTAAACATTTTGATATGATGGAATCAAGGGGTTTATGGATTTGCAAGAAGTGTACAGAAATATTTTTTTGAAAAATGAGCAAAGGCACCCATTTAACAAACCATGATTTTAGAAGCATCTAGGAGTTGGTTTCACTCGATTTGGAGTTCAAATGATTTTCCTATGAATTTGCAAAGTTGACAAATATGAAGAAATGGCTCATTATTTTGTGTGGTACAGAAAGTATTAAGAAAAATGTTCATAAGCTAAGTTATGAACTTAGAAGCATCTAGGAATTTGAATCATGGCATTTGGATCAAATCTGAGCCCTCTGTGATTTTATAAAGTTTATGACTGAAATGGAAAAGTAAGATTTCATAAACATTTATGAAGGAAATATTTCTGGAAAAATGTGCAATTTGCACCCAGTGATAGATAATGAATTTATGAACTAGTAGAAATTTGAATCATCAAATTTTGGGGTAATATGAGTATTTGGGAGATTTTACAAGTTTCTGGAAAAAGAAAAAGACAAAGGAAGGGCGGGGGCTTATACCTATAGTGCGCATTGGGTGCAGCATAGCGCCGCAGCGCGCTGGGCCGGCCCAGCGGCTCGGCCACGCGGATGACAGGGCGACGTCGAAGGCGTATTACCGGAGGTGCGCCTTTGAGCGAGGGAAGCGAATCCGACCGAAAACGTCCCCACTTCAACGGACGGGCCCGCCCGCTGGGTCGCTGACGTGCGGGGCCCAGCGCCAGGCCATCTTCATCCTCCCGCGCGCGCTCGGGCTACGGGGAGGAGCGGCTCCCGCCGGCGATTGTCGGGGCTACAGAGCGCCCCCGGCGACGTTCTGCCCACCGGCGTGACCAGCGCAGAGAGGCGCTTCTAGCCACTGGTCACACGCATGCCGGGGAGGACCCGGTCAAGGAGAGCGTCGTCCGTGGCGGACGTGGCCGACGGCGATGGCGGGCACGGTGCTCCGGCCGTCGGGAGGAGTAACCGGAGTGTGGGGGAGCTCCGCGGGGGCAGTAGAGATGCAAAGTAACCCATAGTGGGGGAGGAGGGGCCCCGGACGACGAGAATTTAGGCGATGGTCGGCGGCTCGGCTCCGACCATGAACGAGGTTGGAGGACGCGAGGAGGGGAGTGGGTTGGTCCAGGGGATGTACGGGAGGGAGAGAGAGCCAAAGGAGTAGAGAGGGGGCTCGGGGGCGGCCTTAAGTAGCCGACCCGCGGCTCACCGTGGACGCGGCGCACGGGTGGCCGTGGCAACGACTCGGTCGGCTAAGAGAGAGGGCAAGGGGTTGTCTGTGGTGTTCGTGGGGGTGGAGTGGGTCGCTGGGGAGAAAGAGAGGAGAGGCAGCAGGGCTCTGATGCTCGCGCGTGCGAGGCCATGCATTGGCCGAGCCGGGCAGCGTCGGGCACGCGCGGCCGGGTGAGAGAGAGAGAGAGGAGGTGAGAGAAGGCCCCTGACACAGCTGTCGTGTTGCGGACGTCGAGGACCTCGACTGGCGCGAGGGGGAGGCTCGAGGTGATCGGGAGACGTGGCGTCAACGGTCGGGAGCGCGATGACGTGCTCCAGAGCGCGTCTTTGGCCGGCGTCCGCGGATTTTTGCCCGCACCAGCGCGTCCACTTGTGTCTGGCAGCTGCATGGGGGAGTAAACAATGGGAAAGTGGCAATGGATGCCCTGGGAAGCCACTGGAGGAGCGGTGGATTGAGAGAGAGAGAGAGGGAAAACTGCTGTCTAGGGAAGAAAAATGGGTCTCTGCCCCCCTTAATCATTTCTCCTTGGGCAGCAAAGCATGCAGGAGGTAGAGGAGGAGCAGGTGAGGCCGTGGGAAAAAGTTCAGCTCATGGAGATTAGTGGAAATGGCCAAAACATGCATTTTAAGTTTCTGCCAGAAGGTGTTTGATGTAGGTTTGGGAAAGTAAATGGACTTCCCTTGTCATGAGGCTTGACAGGGTGAAATGACATATAATTAGGGCCTTCCACCAATTTGGAGCTTATTTGGGCAAAGTTGCCAATGCAACTTTTGTAAACCCTAGAAATTAGCAGGAATGAACTTGTGTAGATCTAGTTGAGCAATTCACTTTCCCTTGATGCACCACTTGGTGTAGTGGCCTCATTTGGTCATGTGATCATGCTCACAAAAGTTGGGGTCAAGGAAAGAAAGTTGGTAGTACAAAGTTGTTCAAATTTGATTCTGGTCAGAGAGGGTTTTGGGGCACTTTGATCAAGATAACATTCTCTCCAACTTGTGCCATTTGGTATAGATGAATAATTAGACCATTTGAGCATGTGCACCAAGTTTAAGAACATTTGGGCATGTTTGGCAATGTAAAGTTGCTCAAACTTCAAAATGGACAGAAATGGTTTTGAGGGGATTTCATGGGGTTATACTATTCTCCATGACATGAGACTTGGCAAGATCATCAAACATGTCAAATGTGACATGCTAGAATTTTCTTGGAAGTTTTGGGGAATATTTCCTTTGTAAATATTTCAAAAGCTTGAAATATCCAGAAAGGGTTTTTGAGGGATTTGACCAATAATTTGAACATGACCATGTGTTGAAACTCTTATATATGGAAAATATATGTCCACTGAGTTTCCCTGATTTTTCTCAAATATTTTTGAAGCTCTAAAATAATTTTAACCTATTAAAGACCATTTCTGGCCTTGAGAAAAAGCCTTTAAATAAAATAGGAAAATAACTTTTAAAATTATATTTTTGTGGTTTCTGGGTGTCCTATATCTAATAGGAGTCAAATATATTTTTGGAAAGATTTTTACTGCCCTTAATTAAGTACTTGTAGTGCAAATCTCAATTCAGGGGTTTTTGGAAAACTAATTTTTGAAAAATACTATTTGGCGAAATTATTTTTGTAAGAAATTATTTTTTTATGTTCTATACACATGGCAGGATCATTGGGCAAGGATTTGGATCAAGGAGAAGGAGTATAAGAGTTGGAGAATTTATTTGATTTTTATAGCACTTGCAAACAGCAGTCAAACATTCAATCAAAGCAAAGACAAAACACTCAAAAGTTTTTGTCAAACCACATTTTATCATGATTTATTAGCTTAAGTGTTGTGTCTTGAAAATCCGGGCGTGACAGTCCTACCCCCCTTACAAGAATCTTGTCCCCGAGATTCCCAGACTAGGCGCGGAAAGGTATACAGAAACTTGGATCTGGGGTAGTCTTCAAGTCCTCATGTTGCTTCTGCTTCCGTGTGGTGCTCCGTTGAACTTGAAGTACTTGATGGTGTGGCTTCGTGTATGACGTTCTTCTTGATCCAGGTTGCTAATGGGTAGCTCGCGGTAGGTTAGATTGGGCTAGGGGTCGATGGCTCGGTGGTCGATGCCCTCGTAGAGATCGGGCTAGTTAGGAAGTTGGAAACGGTTCCGGGGGTGTGTCGCGTGGAAAACGCTGTGCACAGTGGGTAACTCAGGTGGTAACTCGAGCTGGTAGCCGTCTACTCTTCGTCTCAAAGTGATCTTGTAGGGGGCCGGTAAATCTTGGTGTGAGCTTCCTTTTGACATGGAAATACTTAGTCCCTCCGAGAGGAGTGGTTTGTAGATACGCACGGTCTTTAACGAGGAAGTTCACTTCTTGACGATGGCGGTTGATATAGTTCTTCCTTCTTGACATGGCGGTCTTCAGATGTTCCCTAACCAGCTGAACGGTTCTTTCTTCCGTCTTCGGGTAGGCAAGTATATCACCGAATAACGATGACAACCAGCTTGTTCGAGTATTCCGTGAAGAGTTGCCCACAGGGTACACAGGGTATAGGTTGGGGTATCGGTGGTGGTCACGGTTGAGTATTGGTCAGGGTCTTCTCGACCTGGGCCCGAGCCCATGGCCATGATCTGACCATGTTATGGCTTGGTAGGGCTTGAGGGTTTCAAGGATTCTAGTATGTGGGTGAACGTTTAACATCTTATCCTTAAGCACAGTTTCTGAGATGCCAATTGTCCTATATCCTCATGGCTTCCGCGAGGAGGTCTAACAGAATCATACATGTCAACCATCCCCAAACTCATATCTATGCAAAACTCCATGGGCAGAATATACACGCTTCCAAGCTTGAATGAATCATTACAATCCAAGTGCTCGGCCTATCCTTCCAAGGTCCAAAATAGTGCATCTCTATCCTAAGGAAACACGTCGTATGCCACTCCAAGATCTTGTTTCCTTCCTATGAGTCAACCCCAACAGCCCATTAAGATCCATCAATCACTACACAATCCATTAATTCTGCCAACCCAAAGTTTATGGTGTTCCGCATGATCTTCTAATGTCCTATAATCCCCGAATACTTGAAAGGGCTATCTCTACTATAGTAAGTCCACCAATTCTCATTATCGTGATCTGATAAACTCCAATCTCATGCTTATATAGACCTCTAAATCAACTCCGGCAATTCCAATCTCCTAGTTTATTGTCCGCCAAGAAACATGGTATCATGACCCAGATCATCAGTCTAAATCCAATTTACTCCGAACCATGTAGACTTACTCAGCATCTTGATTCCACTAGGATCACCCATTTAATCCAAATCTCATGTCCTATGAGAATTCATACACATTTCCCCCAAGTCATTTTCGTAATGTCAGCAACATCCTATTGATATCATCAGATCAAGTCAAAATCGTATTCCTCCAAGAATCTCAGCTTGTGATCCTAATTGTCCTACAAAGTTCCATAATGCAATGCAAGCACATGTTCCTGTCGTTGATAATTCTAGGACCCAAGTATCCGGGGAATAATATAAGTGTGTACATGCAACCACTGATAGATGAGTTGAAAGAAGCTTGGGTGAACGGGATACGGACATACGACGCTGCTAGCAAAAAGAACTTCACAATGCATGTTTGGTACCAGTACTCACTTCATGACTTACCGGCGTATTCACTTTTCATGGGGTGGTCTGTGCATGGGAGGTTCCCATGCCCAAGGTGCAAGGCAAACATGAAGTGTCGTTTGTTGCAGCATGGTCACAAGTATTCTTGCTTCGATTTTCATAGACAAAATTTGCGTCCTGACCATCCATTCAGACAAGACAAGAAGAACTTCATGAAAGGTGAAGTCGTTGAACACTCGGCACCACCTGAGATGACGGGTGAACAAATTCGTGATCAACTAAATGCTCTCCAGCCTGATCCCAAATGTCCAGGGTATTTCTTGGGATATAACAAAGAACAGGCGTGGACTCATAAGCCATGCTTATGGGATCTCCCCTACTTCCACCAGCTCGAGCTTCCACATAATATTGATGTAATGCACACTGAAAATAATATCACCGAGGCCATTTTTGGCACATTGTTCAACATTGCTGAGAAGACGAAGGATAATACTAATGCTAGACTTGATGTAATGAAGCTATGTGATAGACCCGAACAAAACTTGCGACAACCCGAGGGCAAGAAAAACTGGAGGACGCCAAAGGCGAGGTTTGTTCTTACTAGGGAACAAAAGGAGGAGATACTCATGTGGTTCAAAACTTTGTTGTTCCCTGATGGGTATGCAGCGAACCTTATGAGGGCAGTGAATCTTGATAAATTGAAGCTCAACGGGATGAAGAGTCATGATTGGCACATATGGCTTGAGCAGTTAATGCCGGTGATGATTCGAGGCTATATCTCTGAGGATGATTGGGAAGTATTGGCAGAGCTTAGATATTTCTTTCGTGTTCTTTGTGCTAAAGAAGTATCTCCTACTGTGATAGATGAGATGGAAGAACGGGCCCCCGAGTTGCTCTGCAAGCTAGAGAAGATCTTTCCACCAGGATTCTTTAATCCGATGGAACATATGATTTTACACCTCCCTTCCGAGGCAAGAATGGGTGGCCCTGTGCAGAATCGTTGGTGCTATGGACTTGAGAGAATGCAGAAGACTCTTCGAGCTAAATGTAGAAATAAATGTAGAATTGAAGCCTCCATAGCCGAGGCATTCTTGGCGGAGGAGATTACAAACTTCACGACATCACACTATGCGGCCAATATTCCAAGCTTGCATAATGCAAAGTCTCGATACAATACTGGCGACCCTAAACATGAATCCAAGCTCAGCCTCTTCAAAGGGCAACTCGGACCTGTGGGTGCTTCTGGTTCAAAGAATTTGGATCCGAAAGAGTGGAAATCGCTTACGTTGTATATCCTCATCAACCTTCAAGAAGTGCGGCCGTACATTGAGTAAGTGTTGGTACATTATGTAAAATTTACTCACATGTTTCTCTCTTAACTCCGCTCATTTCTCATTGGGCAGTGAATTCATTGCCCAATTCTCGAATGGAGGGGTCGAGCATGATTCACTCGAAGAGTATGAGCTTCTTGCTGGTGAACGAGACGGCAATTAGGGTTTCATTTCTTGGTTCAGAGAAAAGGTAAGGTATACTTCTTGGAACACTTGAAGTTGGTATTACGTGCGACTAATACACCTATCCTTCCCTCTTAAACTTGTAGGGTACGCCAATATTGGACAAAGAGTTGAAACAAGTTGCTAATGGGTTTGACTATAAGGTCGGTAGATTTGATAAATACGACATCAATGGGTATCGCTTCCGCACACATGGGAACAAGGAACGTCGGGACGTTCTAAAGTCAAGAAACACGGGAGTGTCGGCTATTTGCAATGGAAGACTTGATGAAATATACGAACTGCATTACTTTGGGGCAAATCCTCCGAAAGTCGTTGTCTTCAAATGCCATTGGTTTGATCCGGAGAAGGTTAGGCAGAGGGATGATATTGGGCAAGTCGAAATTTGACAAGACAGCAAATTAGAATGTGAAGATGCCTATATTGTGGCTCAATAGGCAACACAAGTTTTTTATCTCAAGTACGCATGCCAAAAGAAGTACCTTAAGGGTTGGGATGTCGTGTACGATGTGCCGCCACATGGTAAACATCCTCCCCCCAGTGAAGAGGATTATCAACCTCACATCGACCCTGACACATATGATGGAGAATTCTTCCAAGAAGAACATGGGCCTAGAGTCCGTCTCAACATCCATCCACGCATGGAAGTACACATTGACAGTGAAGAAGAAGAAGTCGAAGAGGAAGAAGAAGAGGTTACGAACGTGGAAGACCTCTCAATGCTTGAACGGTTACGTCTAGGAATTGCCGATGAAGGTGACGATGACAGTCAACATGAGGACAACATCCTTGATGACACGTACGATAGTGATGAGGAGGCTAGAACTGACCTTGAAGAAGAGACGGATTGTGATCCAGATGATCCCGACTATTTTTAGTCGTAGTGTTGAACTGTAATGTTGATTTTGTACTAGTTGCTTTACCAAGAGCCAGATGATCTCAAACATGTTGTAATGTTGAATTTGTAATATTTTTGAACTTATGCTTATCTATTTGAAGTATAATGTAGTTTTTGTACTATAATTGCCTGGTAACTCTCATTGCGTATGTTTTTTGGACTTATGCTTATTTATTTGAACTATAATGTATTTGTACTACAATTGCATTGGTAATTCTCATTGCGACAATTGTTTGAACTTATGCTTATTTATTTAAACTATAATCTTGTATTTGTACTAATTGCTTTACTTTTTGTCATAGCAGGTGAGTGAAGCATGGTGGGCCCGCAAAGGAAAATGCCCGGGCTCCCCCTAGCGAGATCTTTGCTTAGCACTTTTATCGCCGATCCTTCGCCTTCCTCTCATCCTCAGGCTCATTGAGGAAGAGGAAAAGGACGGGGAAGAGGTGCACGTGGAGCAAATGCTAAGAGAAATCCGGTTCGGCCGGTGGAGGACGAGCCGGTGTCTCACTCCCCCGTCTCTGAGAGGGTGGAGGACGAGCCGATGTCTCACTCCCCCGTCTCTGAGAGGGTGGAGGACGAGCCGGTGTCTCACTCCCCCGTGTCTGAGAGGGTGGAGGAAGAGCGGTTGTCGTCGGAGGCCTCTGAAGAGGATGTCCCGACCTCTGACAAGGAGGCCTCGACCTCTGACAAGGAGCATGCTGGTTTCATCCAAGTTGAGGAGGGTCGGTCCATGTACCTACGTGGTTCCTCAAGGCTCCTGGAACGAGGGCTTCCTGTGGAGCAGAGGCCATGTATTCCTCCATGTGGAGAAACGTAACTAACTTTGGCTTCCCATTTTCTACCTTCAATGTATGCAACAATTGCTAATAACTTTGGCTTCTCATTATGTAGTGGTTGGATGAAAGCTGGAGCTAGCAGGGGAAAGTACCGACACGTGAACGGCGTCCTTGGGAACCTCATTAAGGAGCATTACCCTGGCATGGTTACTTTTCCTGGGGAGGGCAAAGTTCCGGAGCCAGCACGTACGTGGGACCACTAGAAAGCCTATGAGGATCTTGGTGTAGCCAACAACATCAAGTTTCACAACAAAGCCGAGCAGGTCTTTGCCGAACTTTGGGTAATCATTAAGTTTCCTTCACACACTGCATCTCTACTACTATAGTACATCAATTTTTGAACATGGACTACCCTCCACCGTCTTGTAGTAGCAAAACTGCTAGCCGTTGATATGCTGCACTCGAGAATTAAATATTCCACCCATGAGAAAACTTAGATTTAGATTTTACTTTATTTTTCTTAACAGAATGCTAGCAGACTATAATACTACAGTAGCAAAACTATCTAGAAAACTTAGATTTAATATTCCTGTGGCCACAAAGGCGAGGAGGCGCCCACCATGGACGGGCGGACAGCCTAGTTTATTTATAAATGTGTGTGTATACCACATGAGGAGCTGAGAGGGAGCAACGAGGCTGACAGTTCTCTGCTCTTTTTTCTTTTGTTTCTCCTGTCCAGTGATCCTCCTCCGCCTTCTCAACAGAAATTTTACTTCTTGGGCAGCCATTGCTCTGTTTGATCGAATCTTTGGAAGGCTCTGTTTGGTTCTTGGGGTGCTCTGCTCTCTCAAATTTATGCCCCCTCCCTCCTCCCCTTTCCCCCATCTCCCCTGGTTTTACTGGCTTCTGAGGAGTGGCCTGCGTTTTGATCTCTTCCCGGCAGGGTTAGATGGGACCTAACGTGTCCCATCTATCTTCTTGCTCCATTAGGAGCAGGAGCAACAGAGGCAATATTTTTGCCTGTTTTCAGGGATGCATCGTGCATTATCTTGTGATGTGATCCTGCAGATCGGCTTTGCACAAGGAAAAGATTCTCAATAGTGAAATTTATTAGAGTATGATGGTCTTTTTAACCTTTTGATTTCTGGGATGGAGCCATAGCAACGTCTGCAGTGTGAATCACATGAGAGAGAAAGAGAGAGAGAGGCAGGGAGGGAGGGATTTGTGTGGGAAAATGGGGCTTATCTGCAAATTGTCTCTGTCCAGTTGGCTCACAGCTTTTGTGGCTTCCCTGCTTTCCTTTCAAAGCACAAAAATACCCTGAAAGTTCAGACTTAAAGGTTTAGATTTATGCACAAAAATACCTTTCAAAGCACTATAAATAAACTAGCAGATTTTACTTTATTTAGATTTTATAAGAAACCTCAGACTTAAAGGTTTGAAAATTACTGCACCAAACTAATTTTCTCTATATTTGCAGGATTTCTATAGATGCGAGGATGGAAAGTTGGAGGAGGCACGAGCGGTTGTCAACGGACATTGCCCGAAGCTTGTGCATAATTTGATGCATGAGGCGCGCCCTTTAGCTGTCCGCAAATATATGGCAACTCAAGGCTATAAGAGTCTTGATAAGAAAGTCGGTAGGAGACTCCGTCTTGAGAAGGACAAGTACATGCAGGTAAAGCATATTCATGCTTGTTATTTCCTCAACAGGCTGGCACTCAATTTATTTTTGACATACATGAGATGCAATTGATCAATTAGGTTACTCCGAGATGGTGCGTCGATAAGGGGGAGTGTTGGGAGTGGATCGTGGACTATTGGTGTTCCAAAGAGTATAGGGCGAAAAACAAAGATTATAGAAATCGGCGAGCCGGAATGCTGGATCCACCACATCATCAAGGCAACTTGAACGTTATGGAGTTAGGTGAACGTTGGGTATATCTTACTTCCCATATAGATTTGTTCTTCATAAGCTTTTTCTTGTCATACATGTTGCCAATCCTTGTGATGAAATCTTAATCATGTTGCTTTGGTTGCAGGCGTCTCACCATAATGCTCCACTGCCCAACCTTTTCATCTCGTATGCTTTGGCCCATAAGGCACCATACAGAACAGCCACGCCTTATGATGAGAATGACACAGCATCTGCGTACTCCAGCAAGACCGCATATGATCGGATGGAGAAATTTAAGGGGTGGCAAAAGAGTTGAAAGGGCCTGAGTATGATGTGAAAACAGAGCCTCTTGACCACGCGTTGGTCATGATCTCTGGAGAAGGCAGGAAACATGGCAAGGAAGCAATTGCAGGAGGCATGTTCCCTAGTTCCTCCCGTAGCTCTCTCCCTGAATACAAAGCTCGGTTAGGTATCTCAAAATCTTCTACATGTAAATGCTCAACTCCAGCTATGGTTGAGATGGAGGTATTGTATACAAGTCCTTCTATATATGTTTGTTTCTTACTTACTGTTGGATTGAAGATGTGATTGCCATGCCATATTTTGCAGGCCCGAATGGCGGAGGAGAGGCGAGTGGCGGCAGAGGAGAGGGCGGAGGAGAGGCGGCTGGCTGATGAGAGGACGCAGCAAGCGGTGCAGCAGGCGGTGCAGCAGGAGGTGTTGGCACAAACTAGTCAATGCTTTGCAATGTTTGCGGTTCTTTCCTTAATTGCCAGACATACATGAACTCTTCTACTACCAGTACTTAATCTTCACTCAAACATAATTTGCAGGCTTATTGTACCCAGAATGGTATGCCCGTTATGCAGATGCCTCATCAATCAGGCCATGGATCTAATACTGGTGGATCTTCACATGCACGAGGCCCAAGCGACAACAACCTTGGTGGTTCTCCGAATGTTTGAGATAGAGTATGGTTGGTGGTTCTTTTGTCTATTTGGCATATTGATGATTTCAAGCACGTTATTTCTTCTTGTGCCAAAACGTGACAGACACCATTCAATCTTGTAGGTTGCCACCTGGATGCTCTTTGGACTACGACATGGACATGAAGGCATTTGTTGTTGTGCCAAATCTTACGTAGTGATGCCATCTTTGTACATTGTGTATTATATGTATGGGACTATATATATGCTGTGGAACTATATGCTATGGAACTTTGTTTTTGGACTATATGCTATGGAACTTTGTCCTGGGACTATATGCTATGGAACTTTGTTCATTGTTGCTTATATTTGCTATGGAACTGTGCTGGCCTGTTATGGTTCTGTGCTGTGAGGATTTTGGTATGGATCGAGGCAATTACTATATTGTGTATTAAACTGTTTAATTTATGATTATCAAACAAATAAGCTTTGCCGTCTAGGGACAGACGGCAAACCTGCCACATGTCGCTAGCCTGTGTTGCTGCTTTATTTTTGCCGTCTGGCCAACATGTCGGTTGACGGCAAAGAGGTGCCTATTTGCCGTCTGGGCCAGTCCCTACCAGACGGCAAAGTATGCATCTTTGCCCACTGGGCCACGAACACCAGACGGCAAAGTCTAGCCATTTTGCCCACTGGGCCAGAAACAACAGACGGCAAAGTATGCCTCTTTCCCGTCTGCTTGCAGTGACAGTTGACGGCAAAGTTAATAGACTTTTGCCGTCTGGCTGTACCGCCGATAGACGGCAAAACATTTGACGCCGTCCGTCAGTCCGGCCGTTCCGTCTGTTGCAATATTTTGCCGTCTGACTTTACCCGCTGACGACAAAAGGTATAGACTGACGGCAAAGTCTTTGCCGTCAACCAGAAAAAATAGCAGACGGCAAAGTATTCTTTGCCGATTTACCTTTGCCGTCTACTTCCTGACGGCAAACTCTTTGCCGTCTGGATTTACGTCTTTGCCGTCTGTTATCCACAGACGGCAAACTAGCAGTTTCCTGTAGTGTAACAAGGCATAGTAGAGGTCCAACATGTCGGTTACGTTGATGACAACATCGACACCAAGAGCGGGGGATGAAGAGGACCGTTTTCCTACTCACTATAGTTAGGCGGACCAAATGGCGAGGTTCTCATCCACCGGTGGTTGCCGATACAACAACGGTGAGGACATGATTGCTCTATTGGCGATGTATATCATGATCCTGCATATCTTACAACTTGATGGTCATAGGACCAGGTTGCATCATCCTAGGGTTCAAAGGTGTCACCATCTTCCGAGTCTTGGTTTCCTCGATCATCGAGAAGGCATTTTCCATCTTGTCGTGGTGTCGCCAAGCTTGTGTTCAGAAGGTGTGGGCGAATGTCTGGCAAGACGTCTTCTTCTTGGTTACCCATGAGGATTACAGAGAATCCAGTGGTCAGGGTCTTAAAGGTACTAGCGACCATTTGCAAAAGTTTTGAAGGGGAAGAGATCAACAAGGAAATTATACCTTAGTTTTCGAAAACCTGAGAAGAGAAGAGAAGTATAGATAGTTTTGAAAACTGGTAATAGTTTTGGAAATAGTTTTATCCCTAACTAACGACCATGCTACAGTTAGGATGGCTCTGATACCAGCTCTGTGGGGACCCCGACTCGTAAGTCATGATCACGGAATGCATGTGTACAGTGATCCCAGAGATCAATGCTCACTGAACACACAGAAGTTGTATAACAAGAGTCTTACATCCATACATATCATCTTACATAAATTATGACCATTATGTCAAGTCTTGAGTATAACTTCGCAGCGGAAATCTTCGTCGATAACTTGGACCCATGCCATCTGCCTTAACCCTACAGGCATTCTGACTCGGAAGTGTCCTAGTTCGCACGATCGTCAACAAGAACTCTTCCTCGTATTCTTGTTCTTTCATGCCTGGCCAATAAAATAACCAGTGGCAAGCCAATGAGTACTTTGAATGTACTCGCAAGCAACCCAAGAGTGATAATAGAATAAATATGCACGGCCCTACTTCTAAATTGGCAGTTTTGCAGAAAGCTAGTTTTTCTCATGCAAGTATGATCAACATTTTATCAAGGATATGAATGCGTCTGCAACAAGTATCAGGAGGTTCCAGACATCAACATCGGGATAGAGTTGTGAACAACTCATACTCAAGCTCATCGTGACTTCCTCACGAATCACGTCAACAGATTTACCAAACCGTGTTGTTTGTCAGAAACATATGGACATTGTCTAAGCAGCACCACCCAACTGTCCTTGACTGTGGACACGACTATTCGAATAGTGTTACACTCTGCAGAGGTTGCACACTTTACCCACAAGATCCGGGGAACTTCCGTTTCATCCACGACCCGCGGTACCTCAAGTACCCGAGGTAAGCACCCGATCACTATCTTTCCCTAGACAACACTAACATAGAGTCCACTCGATTGGTAGCAGCCCCGTGCCCAACAATTCACATCTCAAAATTTGTGGAGCCACGCTCAAATATTCATCACATACCACAAGCACGGGGTACCAACGGTGTGTCCGGTGCCCTGTAAAAACAGTCATGGCCGCCCTACCTGGCATGACCCCGTCCCGAGAGAGCGCAACAACGACTCTCCCGTCACTAGTAATGCGGGCTCCAAGCTAGTATCGGCCTAGGTAATAAATACTGCCCTTTCCCATATAAGGGTAGAGTGGTCACGCATGTTTGGTTGGGACGGTCGACAAATCTTAAATCTAATCCGTCTCTGTAAACAACACTTTTATCAAGCCTCGGTACACTACTTCTCCTCCAAGTAGTGACCTCGTTCATCATCATCTCCCAGAGGCATCAGTGGCACCCACTGGGGCTGTTTGCAAGTATGTCAAACCACACTTGTTTCTTTCCATGCATAACCCTGACCCACTTTGCGTAGCCATTTACTATAGCATATTTCTATAACCAACAAACACAACTCTAAACAAGGGTAGAGTCATGAACAATGCAAGTATCAATGGAGTATGCAACGGAGGCAAGCCTAGCAAGGTTGCCATTCAAGGTATATCATGCACTCAGTGAAGCAACGAAAATGCTATTAAGATGTAAAATGGTTCCTCATGGTCAAAGGGCTACTTGCCTGGTTCATCAGAGTCTTCAAATCTTCTAGTCCATCTCCGAGTATTTCGTCTACTTCGTCAACTAACGTCGGAAACAATCATAGTAAGCAACACAACTAGGCAGGAAGTAAAAGTTCTCTAAAAATATCAATTTGACTTTCTAGGACATATCTGGTTATATGAAAAATAACTAGACTGGTTTCATTGGAATTGGGTCAGTGGATATTTCTAGACATTTTGATATGATGGAATCAAGGGGTTTATGGATTTGCAAGAAGTGTACAAAAATATTTTTTTTTAAAATGAGCAAAGGCACCCATTTAATAAACCATGATTTTAGAAGCATCTAGGAGTTGGTTTCACTCGATTTGGAGTTCAAATGATTTTCCTATGAATTTGCAAAGTAGACAAATATGAAGAAATGGCTCATTATTTTGTGTGGTACAGAAAGTATTAAGAAAAATGTTCATAAGCTAAGTAATGAACTTAGAAGCATCTAGGACTTTGAATCATGGCATTTGGATCAAATCTGAGCCCTCTATGATTTTCTAAAGTTTATGACAGAAATGGAAAAGTAAGATTTCATAAACATTTATGAAGGAAATGTTTCTGAAAAAATGTGCAATTTGCACCCTGTGATAGATAATGAATTTACGAACTAGTAGAAATTTGAATGATCAAATTTGGTGGTAATATGAGTATTTGGGAGATTTTACAAGTTTCTGGAAAAAGAAAAGACAAAGGAAGGGCGGGGGTTTATACCTATACTGCGCATTGGGTGCGGCATAGCACCGCAGCGCGCTGGGCCGGCCCAGTGGCTCGGCCACGCGGATGACAGGGCGACGTCGAAGGCGTATTACCGGTGGTGTGCCTTCGAGCGAGGGAAGCGAATCCGACCGAAACCGTCTCCACTTAAATGGACGGGCCTGCCCGCTGGGTCGCGGACGTGCAGGGCCCAGCGCCAGGCCGTCTTCATCCTCCAGCGCGCGCTCGGGCAGCGGGGAGTAGCGGCTCCCGCGGCGATTGCCGGGAATACAGAGCGCCCCCGGCGACGTTCTGGCCACTGGCGTCACCAGCGCAGAGAGGCGCATCCAGCCATTGGTCACACGCATGCCGGGGAGGACCTGGTCAAGGAGAGCACCGTCCGTGGCGGACGTGGCCGACGGCGATGGTGTGCACGGCGCTCCGGCCGTCGGGAGGAGTAACCTGAGTGCGGGGGAGCTCCGCGGGGGCAGTAGAGTTGCAAAGTAACCCATAGGTTGGGAGGAAGGGGCCCGGACGGCGAGAATTTAGGCGGTGGTCGGCGGCTCGGCTCCGGACATGGACGAGGTTGGAGGACGCGAGGAGGGGAGTGGGTTAGTCCAGGGGATGTACGGGAGGGAGAGAGAGCCAAAGGAGTAGAGAGGGGGCTCGGGGGCGGCCTTAAGTAGCCGACCCGTGGCTCACCGTGGACGCGGTGCACGGGTGGCCGCGGCAACGACTCGGGCAGCCAAGAGAGAGGGCAAGGGGTTGTCTGTGGTGTTCGTGGGGGTGGAGTGGGTCGCTAGAGAGAGAGGAGAGGCGGCAGGGCTCTGGTGCTCGCGCGTGCGAGGCCATGCATTAGCCGAGCCGGGCGGCGTCGGGCACGCGCAGCTGGGTGAGAAGAGGAGGGGAGAGAAGGTCCCTGACACGGCTGTCGTGTTGCGGACGTTGAGGACCTCGACTGGCGCGAGGGGGAGGCTCGAGGTGGTCGGGGGACGCGGCATCAACGGTCGGGAGCGCGATGACGTGCTCCAGAGCGCATCTTTGGCCGGCGTCCGCGGCTTTTCGCGTGCACCAGCGTGTCCACTTGTGTCTGCAGCTGCATGGGGGAGTAAACAATGGGAAAGTGGCATTGGATGCCCTGGGAAGCCACTGGAGGAGCGGTGGGGTTGAGAGAGAGAGGGAAAACTGTTGTCTAGGGAAGAAAAATGGAGCTCTGCCCCCCTTAATCATTTCTCCTTGGGCAGCAAAGCATGCAGGAGGTAGAGGAGGAGCAGGTGAGGCCGTGGGAAAAAGTTCAGCTCATGGAGATTAGTGGAAATGGCCAAAACTTGCATTTTAAGTTTCTGCCAGAAGGTGTTTGATGTAGGTTTGGGCAAGCAAATGGACTTCCCTTGTCATGAGGCTTGACAGGGTGAAATGACACATATAATTACGGCCTTCCACCAATTTAGAGCTTATTTGGGCAAAGTTGCCAATGCAACTTTTGTAAACCCTATAAATTAGCATAAATGAACTTGTGTAGATGTAGTTGAGAAATTTACTTTCTCTTGATGCACCACTTGGTGTAGTGGCCTCATTTGGTCATGTGATCATGCTCACAAAAGTTGGGGGTCAAGGAAAGAAAGTTGGTAGTACAAAGTTGTTCAAATTTGATTGTTTTCAGAGAGGGTTTTGGGGCACTTTGATCAAGATAACATTCTCTCCAACTTGTGCCATTTGGTATAGATGAATAATTAGATCATTTGAGCATGTGCACCAAGTTTTAGAACATTTGGGCATGTTTGGCAATGTATAGTTGCTCAAACTTCAAAATGGACAGAAATGGTTTTGAGGGGATTTCATGGGGTTATACTATTCTCCATGACATGAGACTTGGCAAGATCATGAAATATGTCATATGTGACATGCTAGAATTTTCTTGGAATTTTTGGGCAATATTTCCTTTTTAATATTTCCAAAGCTTGAAATATCCTGAAAGGGTTTTTGAGGGATTTGACCAATAATTTGAACATGACCATGTGTTGATATATGGAAAATATATGTCCACTGAGTTTCCCTGATTTTTCTCAAATATGTTTGAAGCTCTAAAATAATTTTAACATACTAAAGACCATTTCTGGCCTTGAGAAAAAGCCTTTAAATAAAATAGGAAAATAACTTTTAAAATTATATTTTTGTGGTTTCTAGGTGTCCTATATCTAATAGGAGTCAAATATATTTTTGGAAAGATTTTTACTGCCCTTAATTAAGTACTTGTAGTGCAAATATCAATTCAGGGGTTTTTGGAAAACTAATTTCCAAAAAATACTATTTGGCAAAATTATTTTTGTAGAAATTATTTTTTTATGTTCTATACACATGGCAGGATCATTGGGCAAGGATTTGGATCAAGGAGAAGGAGTATAAGAGTTGGAGAATTTATTTGATTTTTAGAGCACTTGCAAACAGCAGTAAAAAATTCAATCAAAGCAAAAACAAAACACTCAAAAGTTTTTGTCAAACCACATTTTATCATGATTTATTAGCTTAAGTGTTGTGGCATGAAAATCTGGGTGTAACACTGAGGCATAGGAAATGAACTTTCATTCTCTTTCTATTTTCTGTCGTGGTCGGGTTTTGAGTCTTTACTCAACTTCACACCTTTCAACACAGGCAAGAACTCCTTCTTTGACTGTTCCATTTTGAACTACTTCAAAATCTTGTTAGGTATGTACTCATTGAAAAAACTTTATCAAGCGTCTTGTTCTATCTCTATAGATCTTGATTCTCATTATATAAGCAGCTTCATCGAGGTCTTTCTGTGAAAAAATCTTATTCAATTATCCTTTTATGCTATCCAGAAATTCTATATCATTTCAAATCTACAATATTTCATCCACATATAATATTAGAAATGCTATAGAGCTCCCACTCACTTTCTTGTAAATACAGGCTTCTCCAAAAGTTTGTATAAAACCAGATGCTTTGATCACACTATCAAAACGTTTATTCCTACTCCGAGATGCTTGCACCAGTCCATAAATGGATCGCTGGAGCATGCACACTTTGTTAGCATCCTTTGGATCAACAAAACCTTCTGGTTGCATCATATACAACTCTTCTTCCAGAAATCCATTCATGAATGCAGTTTGGACATCCATTTGCCAAATTTCATAATCATAAAATGCGGCAATTGCTAACATGATTCAGATGGACTTAAGCATCGCTACGGGTGAGAAGGTCTCATCATAGTCAACTCCTTGAACTTGTTGAAAACCTTTCGCAAAAAGTCAAGCTTTGTAGACAGTAATGTTACCGTCGGTGTCAATCTTCTTCTGCAAGATCCATTTATTCTCTATGGCTTGCCGATCATCGGGCAAGTCAACCAAAGTCCACAGTTTGTTCTCATACATGGATCCCATCTCAGATTTCATGGCCTCAAGCGATTTCGCGGAATCTGGGCTCATGATCGCTTCCTCATAGTTCGTAGGTTCGTCAAGGTCAAGTAACATGACTTCCAGAACAGGATTACGTACCACTCTGGTGCGGATCTTACTCTGGTTGACCTACGAGGTTTGGTAGTAACTTGATCAGAAGTTTCGTGATCATCATCATTAGCTTCCTCACTAATTAGTGTAGGAATCACTGGAACTGATTTATGTGATGAACTACTTTCCAATAAGGGAGCAGGTATAGTTACCTCATCAAGTTCTAGTTTCCTCCCACTCACTTCTTTCCAATAAGAGAGAAACTCCTTCTCTAGAAAGGATCCATTCTTAGCAACTAATATCTTGCCTTCGGATCTGTGATAGAAGGTGTACCCAACAGTCTCCTTTGGGTATCCTATGAAGACACATTTCTCCGATTTGGGTTCGAGCTTATCAAGTTGAAGATTTTTCACATAAGCATCACATTTCCAAACTTTAAGAAACGACAACTTGGGTTTCATGCCAAAGCACAGTTTATATGGTGTCGTCTCAACGGATTTAGATGGTGCCCTATTAATCATGAATGCAGCTGTCTCTAATGCATAACCTTAAAACAATAGTGGTAAATCGGTAAGAGACATCATAGATTGCACCATATCCAATAAAGTACAATTATGATGTTCGAACACACCATTACGCTATGGTGTTCCAGGTGGCGTGAGTTGTGTAACTATTCCACATTGTTTCAAATAAAGGCCAAACTCGTAACTCAAATATTCGCCTGCGCGATCAGATCGTAGAAACTTTATTTTCTTGTTATGATGATTCTCAACTTCACTCTGAAATTCTTTGAACTTTTCAAATGTTTCAGACTTGTGTTTCATTAAGTAAATATACTTATATCTGCTCAAATCATCTGTGAAGGTTAGAAAATAATGATACCCACCGCGAGCCTCAACACTCCTCGGACCACATACATCAGCATGCATTATTTCCAATAAGTCAGTTGCTCGCTCCATTGTTCCGGAGAACGGAGTCTTAGTCATCTTGCCCATGAGGCATGGTTCGCAAGCATCAAGTGATTCCAAAAGCACATGAGCATGGAGTTTCTTCATGCGCTTTACACCAATATGACCTAAACGACAGTGCCACAAATAAGTTGCACTATCATTATCAATTTTGCATCTTTTGGCATCAATATTATGAATATGTGTATCACTATGATCGAGATTTTATTCATGTATGGCCACAGAAGGTTTTATTCATGTAAACAGAATAACAATTATTCTTTGACTTAAATGAATAACCGTATTGCAATAAACATGATCCAATCATATTATGCTCAAGTCAAACACCAAATAACATTTATTTTAGGTTCAACACTAATCCCGAAGCTAAAGGGAGTGTGCGATGGTGATCTTATCAATCTTGGCATCACTTCCAACACACATCGTCACCTTGCCCTCAACTAGTCTTTGTTCATTTTGTAACTCCTGTTTCGAGTTACTAATCATAGCAACTGAACCAGTATCAAATACCCAGGGTCTAATATGAACACTAGTGAAGTACACATCAATAACATATATATCATATATCATTTTGTTTACTTTTGCCATCCTTCTTATCTGCCAAGTATTTGGGCCAGTTCTGCTTCTAGTGACCATTTTCTTTGCAGTAGAAGCACTTAGTTTCAGGCTTGGGTCTAGCTTTCGGCTTCTTCATGGGAGTGACAACTTGCTTGCCATTCTTCTTGAAATTCCCTTTCTTTCCCTTTCCCTTTTACTTGAAACTAGTAGTCTTGTCAACCATCAACATTTTATGCATTTCTTGATTTCTACCTTCGTTGATTTCAGCATCACGAAGAGCTCGGGAATCGTTTTCGTCATCCCTTGCATATTATAGTTCATCACGAAGTTCCAGTAACTTGGTGATAGTGACTAGAGAACTTTGTCAATCACTATCTTATCTGGAAGATTAACTCCCACTTGATTCAAGCAATTGTAGTACCCAGACAATCTGAGCACATGCTCACTGGTTGAGCTATTCTCCTCCATCTTGTAGGCAAAGTACTTGTCGGAGGTCTCATACCTCTCGACACGGGCATGAGTCTGAAATACTAATTTCAACTCTTGGAACATCATATATGCTCCATGGCGTTCAAAACGTAAAGCATGGTGCACTAAACTATCAAGTAGTCATCATATCGAGCTTGCCAAATGTTCATAACGTCTGTATCTGCTCCTGCAATAGGTCTGTCACTTAGCGATGCATTGTAACATCCCAAATTTTCAATTTGGAATGTTATACATAGGTCATCATATGCATATCATATTTTATTTGCATTTTGGATTTTGATCCTAGTAATTCTAAGCAACTCAAGGACCCACGGAGAGAGTTGGGGATTTCAATTATTTTCATATTTGAGTTTTCTCTCAAATATTGAAAAGGGGATCAATTTGGTTTTAATTATTTTCCCTCCGAAAATATTTCCAATATAAAAATAAATGAGAGGAGATAATATGACTTCTCCAAAATAAAAGAAATATTGGAGGAAAAATGTAAAAAATCAAATAAATAAATTTTATTGGATTTATTGCTATTTTATTTGAATTAGAAAAATATGCATTTTTTTAAAATTGCATTTTTAGGCCAAGAAAATGTTCACTTTGTTCTAAATAATTTATTTAGACAGTGAAAATTGTTTTTGGCACTTTTTGAATTTTTATATATATTTAAGGTTTTTTCCTTTTCGGCGGAATTTTTTTTAAAGAAGTTCCTAGACCGAACTGGGTCGAAGCCCAGCCGGCCCAGCCGCCGTCACCGCTTCCCCGCACCAGCATCATGCCCGAGCCGGACTCCGGCCGGAGTCCGGGACGCCCTCGCCGCCGCGGCTTGCCCCCTAGGCCAAGTCGGACCCCCCTCCGCTTTAAATGCCGCCCCTCCTCTCCTCGACCCGCCCCGCTGCCTCTACACTGCCACCGAGCCGCCGTCGCCGCCGGAGGCTGCTGCCCTCGCTGCCCCGCCTCACCGGCAGCTGCCGTCGTCGTTTTTTCGGTTTTAGGTAAAAACCGCCGGTTTTTCTTAAAACCCTAGATCGTTTTTTTAGATCGCCTCGTATTTTCTCGGTTTAGTTCCGTTTGCGAACATTTGTTCGTTCGTTCGTTTTAATGAGAGAATCCGCTCGTTCGTCTCTGTTAGCGGACATTCGTCCGATAGATTTTTCCTTTTCCATTATTTTCGGCCAGGGACCTATCCACGATTATTTTTATCAGAGATTAGCCCGTATCTTCATACGCTCGCAACTTTTTAACCGTTCATCCAAATCCAGTGAAACCAACGCCAAAATCTTCATCTCGAGACCCTCTTTCTGTTTAATCAACTTTAAAAAGGTTTTGACAATTTAAAATTTGGTTTCAAGCAGATTTAAATTCGAAGTTCATTTGACCGTAGTGTCAGTTTCGTAGCTCCGATTTGACCGATTCTTTTTGCAAATCGAATCTCTTCAGTTGAACTTTCAGATTGGATCTTCTTATTTGAGTCTTACCCTTGCATCTATGCTTGAGTGCTTATGTATGCTATTGTTTGTTTGCGATAGAATTTCCGGAGTGCGAAGCGCGCTACTACGAGTCTCTAGGGTTTGCGGATCGTCAGCAAGGGAAGTAACACATTGATCATACCCCTTTATTACCCAGTTTTTATACATTAGTTACAACCCTCAAACACTGCATGATTAGGTTGTGATTAACATGTGGGTTTTGGGAAGTAGTTGATGAGGTAGAACCTATTGCCCTTTTATTATCAAACCCTTGGGAGTTACTCCTACGTTATGCTTATATTGCCATGCGATGCTCGTAGACGTGGATTGGGTTTGAGTGTATCCATGACAGAGGTGAGATGTTAATCAATGGTTAACTTAATGTGGCTACTTAAATACACATCTGGGTGGATTGGTTGCGGGCACCTGGAGAATCCAGTGTTGTCCTAGGATATCCCGGAGTACCCGTGTGATCATCCTATGGTTCGACACCCAGGCTCAAAGGGATCATAAGATTATTAATGCTAGAAACGTCCGTGTGCAGCCACAAGCTATATTGGGCTCTAGCATAGTTGAGTATGTTGCATGACCTCTTTCAGTGGTAGGCTCGCAGATGTAGGGGATGTAGGTTGGTACTATCTACCTAGAGTAAAGAGTTAATGCTTCTCAAAGACTGTGTCTCGGTCATCCGTTTCTCAAATACCATGTAGTGCGAGAAATCCAACAGAGGAGATCGAGTCTTGTGGGGAAAAGTGCACAAACCTCTGCAGAGTGTACAAACTAATCATGGTTAGCCGTGTCCCCCGGTTATGGACATCTTGAGTATCTGGTTCTTGGATTATCATGTTGATCTCATCACTTTAATTAATTTGTTGGGTTATTAATACTGCTTAATTGGGATTGAGTTGGAGGAATCTTCTCAATGTTTAACAACTACCATGATAGTTAAACAAAATATATTCCTTTGTTATAGGGAAAATTGGCTTTTCGCAAAACATTATAACCATAGAGCCTCCACTAGCCATATATGCATGTAGTGATAGCATTTACTCTGTTCATTGTTCTACTGTGTTACATTTCCAGCATATTGCATGTGCCGACCCGTTTCGGGCTACAACATATCATGTTGCAGACTTTTCAGACGAAGAGTAAGGTGTGCTAGGTCGTTGTCGTGCACTCAGCTATGCCATTGGAGTTATGGACTCACCTTATCTTCCAAGCCTTCCGCTGTTATCTTTTTAGATGGCCTTTAAACCATATTTATTGTAATAAGTTCTCTTTTGAGATATTCGATGTAATAATTGTGTGATTGAACTCTGTTATAAATCCTTCAAGTACTGTGTGTGTCAGCATTACCGATCCAGGGATGACACTTATGCACAGAGATTTGACCGTCTGAGGTCGGATCGCTACAAGATGGTATCAGAGCACACGCTGATTGTAGGACACGACCACTAAGATGAGTCATAGGTCTCTCTTCTCTACTCATTTCTGACTCCTCTCCAATTTCTACTCAATAGGATGGCGGACTCAAGGAACAAGTTTGCACAACCGGACGAAGACACACCCTTTGGACGACACTTGAAGGAAGTCACTAGGTACCTGAACATCGGAATACCAAGCTTCACCGGGACCTACACTGCCACTTTACCAGAAGAGGAGCGTTGGATGATTCGAGTTCAAGTTCCAGGAAGGACATTCACGCCAGTCACTGAGCCCATAGAGTTTTCCTTTGACGCACCAACCTGGAGTCTAGGAAAGAGCATGGCAGCCCACATCGCCATGGGACGCATCGGCGAAGTTTATCACAAAGAGCTTAAGGACACTAGCTACCAGATATGTGGGCACCGAGATGAGAAATGGGAGATGATCAGCACCAGGAGGGACAGGTCCATTGCAGCTTTCATCCAGGAGTTAAACCAGCACATTCGTCTCCAGGAGAACTAGATGTGCGCAAGCATGATAGAACTGAAGAAGGTGATGACCAGGAACATGGAGCTTGAAGAGGAACTCAAGTCTACACGCGACGGATACGAGGAGGAAATTGCAATACTAGTGGAGAAGAATGACGACCTGACAAGGAAGCTAGGAGTATTCATGGGAGACCCCGCGCCAGGAGGAGATGATGACCATCCCGATGACATCCGTTTGGAAGACTACATCATCATCGACGACACCGACTCCGACCCCGACAGTAGTGATGATGATTATGAAGACGAAGCTGGAGCGGATATCATGGAGTCTTCCATCGATCAAAATTTCTAGTAGACCACCATATTATCAGTAGTATTCCCCCATGTATATAGTAGTAGTCTGAGCACTGTAACGATAGTTAGATCGATTGTATGCCCTTGCTTGAATTGATTTGGTGTGATATGAATGTGTTTGTCTCATGTGCATATGGGTAGTGCTTTCTCACTATACCTCATCCTATTCTAATCTCTCCCCTCTAAACCCATCAGATGCCTCCGAGAAGTGACCCCGGATTCGTCTTCCCACCGGAGCTCACACAGTTGATCCAACAGCAGAATGCCTTGATGCAGCTACTAGTCCAGAACCAAGGCAACAACAACAAAGACAACAATAACAACCCAGCGCCACCACCTCCAGTTGAGAACTTAGCCCGTTTTCTGAGGTTGCAACCGCCGGTATTTTCCAGTAGCACCGAGCCAATAGTTGCTGATGACTGGCTACGCAGGATTGGAAGGGAGTTGACCACCGCAGGTTGCACATATGCTGAGAAGGTGCGTTTTGCCGCACATCAATTGGATGGACCCGCAGCCTCATGGTGGGAAAATTACACAACCACTTTCCCTATAGCCAATGTCACTTGGGAGCAGTTTCAGCAAGCATTCCGCACTGCCCATGTCTCAACTAGAGCTATGAGCATGAAGAAGCATGAGTTTCGCAACTTACGCCAGGGAACCGTACTATGGCGCAGTACGTGGATGAGTTTAGCAAGTTATCCCGCTATGCCCTAGATGATGTGGCCACAGATGCCACGAAGCAGGAGAAGTTTATGGAAGGGCTGAATGATGAGATGAGTATGTAGTTAATGGTGGCAACATTTAACAACTACCAGGAGTTGGTAGATAAGGCTCTTATGATTGAAGGGAAGCAGCAGCAGATTGAGAGCCGCAAAAGGAAGTATGGACAAGGGAAGTACAATTGAGGAGCTCAGCAGAAGCCTCGTTTTACCCTGAACTCGGGAGGATATACTCATAACCATGGAAACGGGAACGGAGCATGCAACCATCAGAACCGCTCTAACCCAGCCACGCCCGCCAAGAAGGATCTAAGTCACATTTCAAGTGCGGGAAGACTGGACATTACGCCACCGAGTGTTCTAAAGCAAAGAATGGTAAAGACAATGGAAACGCTGGGAAGAAGCCCAACCCTTTCAACGGGGACAAGTGAACTATGTTAACGTGGAGGAGGTTGAAGAGCAGCCAGATGCAGTTATCGGTAAGTTTTTGGTTAAGTCATTTACCGCTCTCGTTCTTTTTGATACTTGTGCATCGCATTCATACATTTCAAGGGGATTTGTGGACAAGTTTAAGTTACCCACCTTAGCCCTTAGGTCACCCATGCTAGTGAGCTCACCAGGAGCAGAGTATACGGCCAGCCGATGGTGCGATCGGATACCCTTAACCATTGGTAGCCATGTTTTCCCCCCAGACCTAATTATTTTGGAGTCACAAGGATTGGATGTGATACTAGGAATGGATTGGCTGTCGATGTATGGAGGAAACATCGATTGCGCCAGTAAGTCAATTTTGCTCACTACTCCGGAGGGAAAAAGGATCAAGTATGTGTCTAGGCATGCGCCGAGGAGGACCCAAGTAAATTCCCTCTCATGAGTTGTTCAGGAGGAAGTGCCTGTAGTGAAGGATTACCCGGATGTGTTTCCAAAGGAGCTACCAGGCATGCCACCGGATCGAGACATTGAGTTTTTGATAGAGCTGTTGCCAGGCACCGGACCGATATCGAAGAGACCATACCGGATGCCCGGAAATGATCTGGAGGAGATTAAGAAGCAGATTAAGGAGTTATTGGAGAAAGGTTACGTTCGGCGAAGTTCATCACCGTGGGGAGCCCCAGTGCTCTTGGTTGAGAAGAAGGATGGATCCTTGAGAATGGTTGTTGATTATCGTGCATTGAACAAAGTGACGATCAAGAACAAGTACCCACTGCCGATGATCAATGATTTGTTTAATCAATTGCAAGGAGCTAAAGTATTTTCCAAGATCGATCTGCGATCAGGATACCACCAGTTGAAGATTCGAGAACAGGATATACCTAAGACAGCTTTCACCACAAGGTACAGGTTATATGAGTATACGGTTATGTCATTTGGATTAACTAATGCCCCAACCTACTTCATGAGTATGATGAATAAGGTGTTCATGGAGTTCTTGGATAAGTTTGTTGTGGTGTTATTGATGATATTTTGGTATACTCGAACAATGAAGAGGAACACAAGGAGCATTTGCGTTTAGTTCTCGAGAAGCTCAGGGAACATCAGTTGTATGCCAAGTTCAGCAAATATGAGTTTTGGTTGAAGGAAGTAGGATTTCTTGGACATGTTATATTAGGAGAAGGTATAGCCGTGGATCCTACCAAGGTTAAGTCAATTACTGATTGGCTATCACCCACCTCAGTTGGGGAGATCCGCAGTTTTCTTGGACTCGTGGGATATTATCGAAGATTCATTGAGAATTTTTCCAAGATTGCGAAGCCTATGATGGAGTTGTTGAAGAAGGACACCAAGTTCAAATGGACAGATGAATGTGAGGCAAGTTTTTAGGAGTTGAAGAAACGTTTGGTTACAGCCCCAGTGCTGATTCTGCCGGATATACGCAAAGATTTCCAAGTGTATTGCAACACTTCCCGCTTAGGACTTGGAGGTGTACTTATGCAGGACGGTAGAGTTGTTTCATATGCCTCACATCAGCTTCGACCGCATGAGTTGAATTATGCCACGCATGATTTGGAGTTAGCAACTGTAGTGCATGTGCTCAAGACCTGGAGACATTTTCTTATTGGAAATCGTTGTGATGTGTACACGGATCATAAGAGTTTGAAGTACATTTTCACATAGAAGGAGCTAAATCTCAGGCAGAGGAAATGGTTTGAGCTAATAAAGGATTATGATATGAAGTTGCACTATCATCCAGGCAAGGCCAATGTCGTCGCAGACGCTTTGAGCCGGAAGATTTATGCCAATACCCTCATAAGCGGAGGATTACCAAAGGAGTTGGCCAAAGATCTCAGGGAGCTTCGTTTGGAGATAGTCCCCAGAGGTTAGGTGCAGCATTGGGAGTTCAGTCAACATTATTGGGAAAGATTCGAGAAGCTTAGAAGGATGATAAGAAACTTGCTGAGATAAAGGAGAGGATGAGTAAAGGAAAAGCCAAAGGTTTTCGTGAAGATGAGCACGACACCTTGTGGTTTGAGGACCGTGTTTATGTACCCAATAATGCAGAGATCAGGAAGTTGATACTTCAGGAAGCTCATGACTCGCCATACTCGATACACCCCGGAAACACCAAGATCTATTTGGATTTGAAGGAGCGTTTCTGGTGGACTGGTATGAAGAAGGATATTTGTCACAGCCCCAGATCAGCCCTTGTCTGACTTTGCTTGTTCCTCTTGCATCATGTTTAAATTTTGCTTAAACTTGAAATAGGGGTGATCAATCCCTAGCACCCAAAAGAACTCAACTAGGTTCAACTTAAAAACATTTTCAATGAACCCAAATGCCCTTTAGAAAAGTTCATGATTTTTGATAAAGGTAAAAACCTCTGCCAAAAATGATAAACATATTTCTAGGTCATTTTTGGATTTTTGAATTAACTCATATTGTATTTGAATTGGGGCATTTAAATCCTATAAATATTTTAAATGCTCTAATAATTCTCAAACTAGTTGAGGGCTGTTGGAAATATTTTCAAAAGTGCCCACAATTTTTATCAGGATTTTACAAAATGAGTTAGTATTTTTACTAATTCAAAACAGATCAAAATAAATAGAAATCAGAAACAATTAAAGAAAAGAGAGAGAAAGGAGTATTACCTGGCGCTTACCTGGACTGGGCCGGCCCACCTGGCCCATGCCAGTCACCACCTACCTTTGCCAGTAGGCAGAGGAGGGGGACAGCGCACCGCCGCCGAGCACGCGCCCGCGCCACCTCCTGCTTCCCCGGCCCCTCCTGGCGATGCCACGACGACGCCCCGAAGCTCCTCGCTCCTCTCCCTCACTCTCTGCTCTCTCCCTCGCCCTCTGCTCCCTCTCCCGAGCACACCCGAGCGGAGCTCGTCGATGCCGCTCGCCGTAGCCATGGCCACCGGCCACCCCTCGCCCCGCCGATGAGTCCACGAGCTCCGCCTCGACGCCTTGGAGCTCCCCCTCAATGCGAGCATCGTCGGACGCCCTGTCACCTCGCCATCGACCCATCGTCTCCGCGCACGGCCGTGCATCGCCGCCGCCAAATTCCGACGCCGTCCGTGCCTCCCCGAGCTCGCCGAGAACCTCTTCGTGACCGCGGTGAGCCCCCGGTCATTTCCCCCTAACCCTGTCCCCGTTTGGTTGCCGTAGCACCATTCCCCACGAGCACCGAAGCTCGCCGCCGCCATTGCCAACGAGCTCCGTGCTCCTGAGCTCGGCCGCTCGCCCGAGCATCACCAGTGTGCTCGCCGCGCTCCTGTGAACCTGAAGCACCCACGGGTTCGCTCTGCCGTGCCCCGTAGCGCCATCTCCGCCGTTGCCCGAGCTCCGGCCGCCGCCCAAGTGGTCGCCACCGTAGTTCCCGACCTCCCCTCGCCCAGCCGCCTGCTCCGTTGGATGCGGTGCACGTCCAGCAGCCCGTAGGGCCAAACCCCGAGCCCAATGGTCGCCGGAGGGCGTTTCCCGAGCCCCTCCGCCGCGTCTGTCGCCGCCGGCGCGTTTGACCTTTTGACCAGGGGTTTGACTTCCCCTAGGTCACTGACATGTGGGCCCAGGCCTTAACTAATCTAGATTAGGTTTAGTTTAATTCTAATTAACTCTGCTAGTTAACCTTGTCACTGACGTGTGGACCCCACTGTCAGGTTTGACTTGGCCAGCCCTTTGACCTGCTGACGTCATGCTTACACATTGCTGGCGCAGTAAATAGTTTCTGTATTTAAAATAATTCAGGAATTCCAGAAAATAGTATAAACTTCTAAAATTCATAGAAAATCAACCGTAGCTCATAATGAAATATTTTATATATGAAAAATTATCAGAAAAATCCAATCTATCCATTTATGCTACTTTCATGCATGAAAAACCAACCTATACCTGCTGTATAACTGAAAACATTCAAATGGCATTTTAAATGCTCAAACTAGAGTTTGCATTTGAACCTTCGGTTCAAATGGGCTCCCTTGCACTTGTTGCTAGCTACATTAGCTCAATTCACAGCATATTGCCATGTCACATTCATGCATCATATTGTTGCATTGCATTGATTGTGTTTCCTCTCTGTTGCCGGTGTTGTCCCCTCTCGGTAGACGTTGTTCCGGCGTTGTGATCGTTGACACTAATGAAGACTCAATGCTATCTTCAGAAGTGCCAGGCAAGCATAACCCCCTTGTTCATTCCGATACAATCCCACTCTCTCGCTCCTGCTCTCTTTACTACATTAGGACAACAACGATTCAACTATTACTTGTTGCGGTAGTTGAACCCCTTATCCTCTGCATGACCTGTCATTGCCACAGTAAATAGATGAAACCCACTAGCATGAGTAGGAGTTGTTTGAGCCCTGATGTGCCTACTCATTCATGCTTGTTTGTCATGCCTGCTACTGCTTAGAGTTGAGTTGGGTCTGATTCATCGGGGATGAGTTGGAATGGTGATGAATATGTCCTACTGTGTGCGAGCTAAGTGTGTGAACATGTTTTGGTAAAGGTAGCGGTGAGAGGCCATGTAGGAGTACATGGTGGGTTGTCTCATTGCAGCCGTCCTCAGGAACTGAGTTCTGTGTTTGTGATCCATGATACAGTTACTACCACGCATTGGGCCCGAAACCAATGGACCCTCTTGGCTTCTTAATCACCCTTGTCCTCTGTCCAGGAGTTGCAAGTAGTTTCTGGTGTTTGTAGTATGCTGGAGGCCGTGGGCAGCGCTGACCGGAGGGGTGGGCTGTGATGCGGTAGGCACGTGGCCGGGCATGCCGGGCGCCCGTTTGGTGTCTCGGAACCCTGCACACATCGTTCGGGGCCGTATGTGGAAACCTCGGCCGGACTCCCTGCGGATGGAACCTGAATAGGCGATAAACCTAGACTAGAGACTTGAGTGTTTAGGTAGGCTGTGGCCGACTCCCTCGCCAGGCTTCCGCTTGAAGGTTGCCGAGGTACACGACGTGTACATGGTGGTAAGTGGTGAGAGCGTGTGTGACGAAGTACACCCCTGCAGGGTTAACATCATCTATTCGAATAGCCGTGTCCGCGGAAATGGACTTCTGGGTTGCCTATAACAGTTCATAGACAAGTGAAAGTGGATACTCTAAAATGCGCAAGATAAGCGTGAGTGCTATGGATGGCGTTCCCGTAGGGAGACGGGAGCGGATCCATAGTGGAGTATTGATATGATGAATATGTGGACTCGTGTGCGCCACCTCAAAAGAGTTACTTGCAGTCGTAGTTTAGGATAGCCACCGAGTCAAAGCTGGCTTGCTGCAGTTAAACTCCACCACCCCTTTTGTTGATACCGATGCATATGTAGATAGTTCTGATGTAAGTCTTGCTGGGTACATTTGTACTCACGTTTGCCTATTTTATGTTTTGCAGAGAGACATCAGTCTCGCTAGTAGTTCCGTGTGGACTTCGACGTTTAGCTTGATACCTCAGCTACGATCTTGTGCCCTCGGCAGGATCTAGTAAATAGTCAGGCTTCTCAGCCTTTTTCATTTGTAGATGTCTGTACTCAGACATGTTGAGCTTCCGCATGTGCTTTGACTTGTATGCTCTGAATGTTGGGTCATGAGACCCATGTTTGTAATATCTGGCTCTTCGGGGCCTAATGAATAAATACTCTGAGTCGTAGAGTCTTGTTGTGATGCCATGTTGTATCTGCACATATCGAGCATATTGTGTGTATGATTGAAATGCTTGGTATGTGTGGGATCCGACAATCTAGTTGTCTATCCTTAGCAGCCTCTCTTATGGGGAAATGTAGTCTAGTGCCTCCTTGAGCCATAGTAGTCCGCTACAGCCCGGTTCACCGGAGTCCTGCTAGCCCAGCACTACTGCTCTGGACACTTGACTGGCCGGCATGTGTTTCATATCGTTCCTGTGTCTGTCCCTTAGGGGAAATGTCACGCAGTGACATCCGGAGTCCTGCCTAGCCTGCTACAGCCCGGGTTCCCGGAGTCCTGTTAGCCCAGTGCTACAGCCCGGATTCGCACGCTGCTGACCGACACGTTCGATGTTGATTCATGTATGCCTGTCCCCATACGTTAGTGCCGCTTTGGGTTCACGACTAGCCATGTCGGCCCGGGTTCTCTGTCATATGGATGCTAGCGACATTATCATATACGTGAGCCAAAAGGTGCAAACGGTCCCGGGCCATGGTAAGGCGACACCCGTGGGAATACCGTGCGTGAGGCCGCAAAGTGATATGAGGTGTTACAGGCTAGATCGGTGTGACTTAGAATTGGGGTCCCGACAATATTGCCGAGTATGTAGCCTTATGTGATGTATGTCAGAGAGTGAAGGCAGAACATCAGAAGCCAGCAGGATTACTGCAGCCTATGCCGATACCTGAATGGAAGTGGGATAAGCTTGGCATGGATTTCATCACCGGATTGCCCTGGACCCGATCGGGATATGATTCTATCTGGGTAGTAGTGGATTGTTTGACAAAAGTGGCTCACTTTATGTAACGCCCATGATGCGTCTATGTCTCCCACGTGTGGAGGCACGACTTAGAGGCATAACCGCATTATAGGTATTGTCGCAAGCAGGGTCATCTTCACACAATCCCATGTAATGAACAAGAATGGGATAACGAGAGTTGGCTTACAATCGCCAGTTCACACAATACATAAATTAATCCATACATCATCCAAAATCCACACATAGACCGACTACGGCCAAATCCAAATGAAAATAAGATAACCCCAAATGCTAGATCCCCGATCGTCCCAACTGGGCTCCACTACTGATCATCAGGAAACGAAACATAGTAACGACCACGTTCCTCGTCGAACTCCCACTTGAGCTCGGTTGCGACATCTACACTGGTATCCTCGGCACCTGCAACTGTTTTGGTAGAATCTGTGAGTCATGAGGACACAACAATCTCACACCTACGAGATCAAGACTATTTAAGCTTATAGGAAAAGATGGGGTAATGAGGTGGAGCTGCCGCAAGCACTAAGCATATATGGTGGCTAACATACGCAAAAGAGAGCAAGAAGAGAAGCAACGCAACGGTCGCAAAGCTAGAAATGATCAAGAAGTGATCCTGAAACTACTTACGTTCATGCATAACTCCAACCGTGTTCACTTCCCAGACTCCGCCGAAAAGAGACCATCACGGCTACACACACGGTTGATGTATTTCAATTAAATTCAAGTGTCAAGTTCTGTACAACCGGACATTAACAAATTCCCATCTACCTCATAACCGCGGGCACGACTTTCGAAAGATAATACCCTGCAGGGGTGTCCCAACTTAGCCCATTATAAGCTCTCACGGTCAACGAAGGATAAACCTTCTCCCGGGAAGACCTGATCAGTCTCGGAATCCCGGTTTACAAGACATTTCGACAATGGTAAAACAAGACCAGCAAAGCCGCCCGAATGTGCCGACAAATCCCGATAGGAGCTGCACATATCTCGTTCTCAGGGCACACCGGATGAGCAGTCCGTACAACTAAAACCAGGCCTCAAGTTTCCCTGAGGTGGCGCTGCAAAGGGCTCTAGTTTGGACCAGCACTCAGAGGAACACTGGCCCGGGGGTTTAAATAAAGATGACCCTCGGGCTCACAAAAATCCAAGGTAAAAAGGCTTAGGTAGGCAAATGTAAATCCAAGGTTGGGCCTTGCTGGAGGAGTTTTATTCAAGGCGAACTGTCAAGGGGGTCCCATAAATCACCCAACCGCGTAAGGAACGCAAAATCAAGGAACATAATACCGGTATGACGGAAACTAGGGCGGCAAGAGTGGAACAAAACACCAGGCATAAGGCCGAGCCTTCCACCCTTTACCAAATATATATATATATATGCATTAATGAAATAAGAGATATTGTGATATTCCAAAATATCCATGTTCCAACATGGAACCAACTTCAACTTCACCTGCAACTATCAACGCTATAAGAAGGGCTGAGCAAAAGCGGTAACCTAGCCAAACTACGGTTTGCTAGGAAAGGATGGTTAGAGGCTTGACATGGCAATATGGGAGGCATGATATAGCAAGTGGTAGGTAACGCAGCATAGTAATAGAGCGAACAACTAGGAAAGCAAAGATAGAAGTGATTTCGAGGGTATGGTCATCTTGCCTGCAAGGTTCTCAGAGTTGTCGAAAGCTTGATCCTCGTAAGCGTACTCAACAGGTTCCTCATTCACGAACTCGTCTCCTGGCTCTACTCACAGCAAGAACACAAGAAATGGCACGACAATCAATCATGGTTCAATGCACAAGCAACATGATGCAATACATGCATGGTATGCGAGATGTGATATGCGATGCATATGCGTGCTCCGGAAGAAAAAGGATGAACAAGGCATGAACTTGGCAAAACAAGTATGCCACTGGAAAGATGAGATGATTTCGGTCAAAATCGATATAAAGATCACCGGAAATGGATGCACGGTTTGCAAATGGCAAGCAAAACAAGAATGACACGATTCTGCGATTAACAGCATGATAGCACTTAGAATACATCAAGTAACTATGCTACGGCACTCCAACATAGCAACAAAGCATATGTAAGTGATCTACAAGAGATGCTTGACAAAATATGAACAGTGAGCTACGGCTAGATCACACAATAACAGGCTCAAACAAGCATGGCAAAAGTGCAAAAGATATCAGCTTCACAGACTTGGTGAAAATACTGAACATGGCTGAAACAGCATCAGGTAGCCATGTTCAGAGCAAGAAATCAACATGCAGCAGGAACTTATCATAACAAAACAAGGCATGGCATGAATCTACTAAATGCATACAACAAAAGTACCTTCATGATCATGAGCCAAAAAGGCACAGAAGAGATGATGGCACCCATGTAAACATAGCAAGTTTCGTTAACAGGTTTCAGACTTAGCAGAAAACAGAGCATGGCATTAACAGAATTATGAAGGCATCTTTGTGAGCTCTATTCACTCATCACAAAGCAATGAATGAGAAACCAAGCATACCTACAGCAAGAAGGCATGTTCATGAAGCTATCCATGGCAAGAGCAAGTTCATAGCATGTATGGACCAAGTACAAAAACCTTGGCGAAATTGAATATCATGTTAACATTCTGCCAGGAACATTTTATAGCATAAGTAGATCAATATTGAGACATGCTAGGTCACTCCATAATTTCAAAAAGGGGCATGGATGGATAGAGCATAACCATATGTACAAAACATCCTTACTGAACATACTCAAAAGAAGCATGGATCTCACTGTAGACATATGATACATGGCATCAAAATAACAGCAGTAAAAGACAGCAAAATCCTAAGTCCCTGAAAACATAAACATCACGAAGCCTAGTTTGCATGCTTGTGCTAGTCACCACATAGATCAAAAAAATACATGGCATACACTTCTGTAAAGATGGCATGACATAGATCAAAACACCTGTAGAGCTCATGCCCATAAGATGCACACATCAAATGCAACAAAAATAACAAAACATCAAGTTCTGATAAGTAACAGCAGTAAACATCATATAGCACTCTTGCACCCGAGATTTGGGCATCAAGATGAACTCCAACGAGCATGGCACAATAGAACAAAATGAAGAGCATCTCGTGATGAACATTTCGATATATGATGCATGCAAAACAGAGCAGTATGCAATGAGATATGCCATGATGAACAAAGAAACATAATATGAGCAAAACGGGCACGCAAACCGAGGCAGCGGCGGCTCGCCGGAGTTGGAGCGCGCGGCTGCCGGAGAGGAACTCGGGGAGGTCGCTGGGGTCGGGGAAGAGCGGATCCGGCGAGGGGGAGACCCGGCGGCGGGGACGGGCCCGTGGGGTCGCCGGCGGAGTAGCGGGGCGTTGGGCGGCGGAGACGCGGGCCGGTGCGAAGGACGCGGCGGCGGTGGTCGCGGGCATGCAGGAGCAGAGGCGGGGCGCGGGCGTGGAGGAGACGCGGGCCGCAAGGGCCGGCGATGGGCTCGGCGGGCTGGCGTGGCGCGGGAGGCGGGGCGCCATGTGGCGGCTTGTGAGTGGTGCGGAGGCGGCGGAGACTTCGTCCGGCGCAGACCAGACGCGTCCGGCGGCGTAGAGGGAGCGAGCTATGGTTTCGTCTGTGCGAAAAATCCGGGGGGAATCACCTATTTATAGCTAGAGGGAGCTAGGAGACTCGAAATGGAGTGCGGTTTTCGCCCACACGATCGAGATCGAATGACCGAGAGCATGGAGGGGGCTTAGATGGGTTATTGGGCTGTTTGGAGGGGTGTTTTGCTGCAACACACAAATGGCCTTTGCGGTTACCCGGTTAACCGTTGGAGCATCGAACGACCTCCAAATGGAACGAAACATGACAGGTGGTCTACCGGTGGTGTACCAAGGCCACTTGGCAAGACTCGGTCCATTCTGAGAATGTTTAACACCCGCTCACGAAAAGAGACAAGAGGGGTGCGCCGGTGCGTGTGGGGGTGTCGGATTGCAAAACGGACAATGGGGAAAATGCTCGGATGCATGAGACGAACACGTATGCAAATGAGATGCACATGATGACATGATATGAAATGCATGACATGAAAAAAATGCAAAACGAAAGTCAAAACCCGACCATGAAGGGAATATCATAACACATAGCCGAAAATGGCAAGAGTTGGAGTTACAAATATGGAAAGTTACATCCGGGGTGTTACCACACTCCACCACTACGAGAGGATCTCGTCCTGAGATCTAGGACTGAAAGAACTCCGGATATTGGGAACGGAGGTGGTCCTCGCGCTCCCAGGTGGCTTCTCGGTCGGAATGGTGTGACCACTTCACTTTCAGGAATTTGATTGACTTGTTGCGAGTCTTGTGCTCAGTTTCTTCAAGAATAGCAACGGGATGCTCATGATAAGACAGATCTTCTTGGAGGTCAATCTCTTCGAAGTTGATGGTGCGCTCAGGAGTCTTGAAGCACTTGCGAAGCTGTGACATGTGGAACACATCGTGCACGTTCGCGAAGTTGGAGGGAAGCTCAAGTTGATAGGCGAGGTCGCCTCTTTTGCCAATGATCTTGAAAGGACCCACGTATCTAGGGGCAAGCTTCCCTTTGATACCGAAGCGACGAGTGCCTTTCATTGGAGAGACGCTGTTGAGGATATAACCATTAGAGTCACCCGCCCAGGAGGGGCCGGGTTACGTCATAATGATCATTACGTGAAGCCCAGTACCAAGCTTGAGGATGGCCGATTAATAATGGGCTTAAGACCCGGAGGCGGCTTAAGGCCCGTAGTGATGAACCGCCGTTGTAACAAGACTTGTAGTGTAAGGCAAGAGTAGTTAAGAGTCTGAGCCGGATGTTGTTATAAGCCGGCCGGGACTCTGAGAGCCGCGGGGCGTCAACCTCTCTATATAAAGGGATGACCCGGCGGCGGCTCAGAGAGAGAGACAACAGATCGAGAGCTGGGAATAGCGATTAAGCTCCCTGGTCATCGAAACCCTAAAGCAATACCACCTCAACTGGACGTAGGCTTTTACCTTCACCGTAAGGGGCCGAACCAGTATAACCCTCGCGTTCCTTGTCCCGTTTAACCCCTTTAAGCTTCCTAGCACGAGGACATCTGCCGTGACAATTCCACGACAGTTGGCGCCCATCGTGGGTCCAGCGCATGATGGATTTGAGTTCTTGAAGGGCAGCTTCGAAGGGCTCAAGGGACACGCTGTGGGCCGGATGACCAAGAGTCGTCGCGGCAAGCTCTACATCGATGATGCAAACTGGGGCCCCGACGCCGGCTCAATTGAGTACGGGTACCGGGTCCCCTTCGGCAGAATTCATGTCTTTATTGGCAAGATTGGTGAGCGGGCCCTGAGCCAGACCTCTGCACCGATCTCATCGAGACGGCTCAACGTGCACTACCTGCCCGGACTTTGCCTGCCTGGAAGCGTGCTTTCGTGGGATGCGTCCATGGAGAGCTCTCCGAAGGATCTGGATCTGGTGATGAGACGGCCGCCCGCTCTGATGGTGAGTCGTCCACGGATGAATCAAGCTCATTGTATCAACTTCAAGATGGCAGGCTCAGGGGTTGTTCCGATGGCGACAGTATTCCGGACCCCTTCAAGATGGCTGGTGCACAACCTGTTCAAAACCCCACCGCCGGGGCAGGAAGCCCTGTGCCCTCACCGGCTCAGGTGCTGATGGATCTCATAGACAAGTTGACGGTCCTGTTAACCGCTACGGTCGCCCCGGCGGATCAAGCTCAGCATGACGCGGAGGTGGCACAGTTAAAGCTTGATCTAGCAAAGCCCAAGGAGGATCTAGCGGCGGAAGGGATCATTATGGCTGCGGAGAGGGCGGCTCTCGACGCTCAAACTCAGCTGATTCAAGCGCAGTCTTTCCGGCTCACGATGGATCAGAACGCGTCCAATGAGGTCATGAGAAGGAGGCATCAAAAAGCCCAATCTCGACTCCCTCCGGTTTACGATCCTCGAAACCTCTTCAACACGCCTGGGGCAGGGCCCAGTAACCCGCCAGAGATCACGACGCCCGGAGCTGGAACGCCAATCCAGCCCCAAGTGATGGGGCCTCCACGGGTGAACACTACCCCGCCTCAGTACGTGCCAATACCACCGGGTCATTATGCCAACCCGTTGGAAAACATGGTCGCCGCGGCGGCGTGACTGGCGGCTCTCCCAATCGATGGCGACTCTCCAACAGCGGTTGAAACCCGCCGGGTCAGAGAACTCCTTCAGACGGCTCTGGCACAGCAGGAGGCGTATTCCTATAGCCGGGACAGGATTCATTCAACCCCTCGTCCAGGCCGGAGCCCGAGTTATAGAAGACACATGGTCTCAGCCACCGGCTCATGCAACGTCCGACACCATGACTTGCCTCCTGGCCACGGCCCGTCTTATAACGGAGCCTTTCACGCGGTAGACCAAGACAGAGCACGGCAAGAGGCGGAGCAGGCGCCTCAGTTGACGGCTTACCAGCCACCCCCGGCTTATCCGACGGCTTCTATTGATGCGGGTATACCTGCAAGGTCTGGAGGTGTCCCTTGTCTGGTGCCGGCTCTCCGCAATGAATGTCTGCCCAAGGATTTCAAGGGGCCTAGGAAGGTGCCTAATTACACGGCTGATTTACAACCCGGAGCCTGGATCGAGAGTTACGAGATGGCCATGGAGTTGCTGGAGGTTAGTGAAGCAGCAATGGCCAAGTACTTCACCATGATGTTGGATGGAACTGCCCGCACTTGGTTGAAGGGACTGCCCCCAAACTCTATCGGGTCCTGGGCTGAACTGAAAGCCCGGTTCATCCAAAACTTCAAAGATACTTGTAGGCAGTCTATGTCAATTGTGGATTTGACTAACTGTTCGCAGTAGGAGGGTGAGTCTACAACCCATTGGGTTCGCCGGGTCAAAGAGATAATACATTCATCTGATAAGATGGATGCCGGCTCTGCAGTCTTAATGTTAGAGCAGAATTGTCGCTTTGCGCCCCTGAAGATGAAGCTCGGGCGGCTCAAGCGCGATTGCAACGATATGGGTACACTGATGGCGGCTCTGGTTAAGTACGCCGACTTTGATAGTACCAAGGATCCCGCGTCAGATGATGAAAGGACAGGGAAGGGAAAACGGAATGGCAAGGGCCCCCAGCATAACCCGGCGAACCAGGGGGTAACAAGCGTAAGGCTAATGGCAGTATGGAGTTTGTGGCCAACACCAGTTCACAGGGTAACAACCACCGGCGCAAGGGGAGACCACCTCCCCACGCCGGCGGGTCAGGCCCGACGCTTGAGCAGTTGTTGAATGAGCCTTGTCCAAGGCATGGCTCCAGGGAAAAACTGGCCACTCATCTGTGGAAGGACTGCGCAATCATGAAGGCCTTAAAAAATTCCAATACTTTCAATGGCAATAATGGCCCGGGCGGCAGCTCAGGTGCCGGCAGCTTTCATGGCCCGAGCGGCGGCTCAAATTCCAATTCTCAGAATGTTCAAGGGGGCTTTAATCAACAGTCCGGCCAGGGTCATCAGCAGCAGCAGCAAGGGGGATACCAGACCAATCCAAAGCAGCTCAATGGTGGACAGTATCATGTGTTTACCACCGGTCTGTGCAAGCGAGATCAGAAGCTTCACAAAAGGGCTGTGAATGCTGTTGAGCCAGCGGTTCCACGCTATTTAAGATGGTCTGAGCAGCCTATTGTATGGAGTAGGGAAGATCACCCTCCCCGGGTTGATAATCCAGGTCACCTGGCCCTGGTGGTGGCTCCTCAGGTGGGGGGATATAAATTCACTAAGGTGCTCATGGACAGAGGCAGCAGTATCAACATCCTCTATTATGAGACCTTCCGTCGTATGGGGTTGATTGATAAGAACCTCAGCCAGTCCAATACTGTTTTCCATGGTGTGGTGCCTGGTAAGTCGGCATATCCAGTTGGAAGTAGCCTTTGGAGATGAGTACAACTACAGGGCGGAAAAATTAACCTTCGAGGTGGTTAAGATAAGAAGTCCGTATCATGCTATATTTGGGCGGCCGGCTTACGCCAAGTTCATGGCACGGCCGTGTTACGTGTATTTGCAGCTCAAGATGCCGGGTCACAATGGGACCATTACGGTTCATGGCAGCCGAAAGATAGCCTTGGAGTGTGAGGAAGGTGACGCGGCTTATGCAGAATCTGTTTGTGCAGCAGAGGAGTTGAAGTTTTATAAGGATAATGTTGACCCGGCAGATATGACATCTTTGAAAAAGCCGACCACGGAGCATGAGCCGGCAATGAAATTTAAGTCAGCTGATGAGACTAAACTTGTTGACTTCGTTCCAAGTGACTCATCTCATCAGTTTAGCATCAGTGCCAATCTGGATCCGAAATAGGAAGGCGCGCTCATCGAGTTCATCCGTGAGAACAAGGACATTTTTGCATGGAAACCTTCTGACATTCCAGGTGTACCTAGAGAACTCGCTGAGCACACTCTCAATATTGATCCAAAATTTAAGCCGGTCAGGCAATTCCTTCGGCGGTTTAATGAGGAGAGATGGAAAGTCATTGGTGAGGAGGTGGCCCGGCTCTTGGTGGCCGGGTTTATTGTAGAAGTTTTTCATCCAGAATGGTTAGCTAACCCGGTACTCGTGCTCAAAAAGAACGGCACCTGGCGGATGTGTGTGGACTACACGGACTTAAACAAGGCTTGTCCGGCTGATCCTTTTGCTCTCCCCCGTATTGATCAAATCATTGATGCTACGACGGGTTGTGAGCGCTTAAGTTTTTTGGATGCTTATTCTGGATACCATCAGATTAAAATGGCAGTTAAGGACTAGGAGAAGACGGCGTTCATCACTCCCTTTGGAGCCTTCTGTTATGTGTCTATGCCTTTTGGACTCAAGAGTGCACAGGCGACTTATCAGCGTTGTGTGCAGAATTGTCTTCATAACCAGATTGAGTGCAATGTTCATGCCTATGTGGATGATATTGTGGTTAAGTCCAGGGAGAAGGAGAACCTGGTAGATGATCTTAGAGAAACCTTTGATAATCTCCGGGTTTACAAGATGATGCTTAACCCGGCCAAGTGTGTATTTGGTGTTCCCGCAGGGAAGCTCTTGGGTTTCCTGGTTTCTAACAGAGTCATTGAAGCTAACCCGGAAAAGATCAAGGCAATCACCTCTCTGGCTAAGCCGGCGTGCATCAACGGCGTCCAGCGTCTGGCAGGCCGCATTGCTGCTTTGAGCCTGTTTATAAGCCGTTTGGGTGAAAAGGCCATGCCACTGTACCAGTTGATGAAGAAAACAAATGACTTTGTCTGGAATGATGCTGCTAATGCTACTTTTGAGGATTTGAAGAGACAGCTGGCTGAGCCCCCAGTTCTTGCTGCTCCGGTTGACAAGGAGCCCTTATTACTGTATGTAGCTGCTAACACACGAGCCGTCAGTGTGGCTGTGGTGGTGGAGCGCAAGGAAGAGGGTAAGGAGTATCCGGTTCAGCGGCTGGTTTACTACGTAAGTGAAGTGCTCATTGAGTCCAAACAGCGGTATCCACATTGGCAGAAGCTTGTTTATGGTGTGTTCATGGCAAGCCGGAAGCTTAAGCATTATTTCCAGGGTCACCCCATCACTGTGGTTAGTTCTGCTCCCCTTGGAGATATCATCCAAAACAGAGAAGCCACAGAAAGAGTGGCTAAGTGGGCTATAGAGCTTGGGCCTCATGGTCTGAAATACATGCCACGCACTGCTGTCAAATCTCAAGCATTGGTGGATTTCATCAACGATTGGACAGAGCTGCAGGTGCCTGAGGAGAAGCCGGATAATGCATATTGGACTATTCACTTCGACGGGTCTAGGCAATTGGAGGGCTCAGGGGCTGGAGTTGTATTAACTTCCCCTAGAGGTGACAAGTTTCGTTATGTGCTACGGTTGATGTTTCCCTGTACTAACAATGCGGCTGAGTACGAGGCCTTGCTCCATGGTCTTCGGATGGCTAAGGAGATGAGCTTGAGCCGGGTAAGGTGTTTTGGCGACTCAGATTTAGTGGCTCAACAAGTGTCGGGCAAGTGGGATTCCAAGGACCCTCTCATGGCGGCTTATCGCCGTGAAGTTGATGCCATTGCTGGACACTTTCAGGGTTACCAAGTAGAGCATATCGATCGCAGGAAGAACGAGGCGGCTGATGCTTTAAGCCGGCTGGGCTCTCAGCGAAAGCCGGTGCCGCCTAATACTTTCTTGGACATCTTGCATAACCCTTCTGTTAAGTTGCCTACAGAGGAAGACTTGGCTGTCCCTGACCCGGGGGCACAGTTGGTGGCGGCTCTCCACGTTACCCCAGACTCGCTTGGAAGCTGTTGTTGTAGGAGAACTCGGCATATGGAAGACAATCTTCCCACTTCATGCGAAAGGAAATGACACAAGCCCTGAGCATATCTTCAAGGAGTTGATTGACTCTCTCAACTTGGCCAGTAGTTTGAGGATGGAAAGCTGTGCTGAAGCGAATGTTGGTGCCCATGGCCTTCTGGAAGGAGTCCCAGAACTTAGAAGTGAAGATGCTTCCACGATCTGAAGAAATCAATTGTGTAATGCCGTGCAAGGAGACAATCCTGGAGGTGTATAGCTCTGCCAACTGAGCTGCTGTGATAGATTCTTTGATTGGAAGGAAATGGGCCAGTTTAGTAAGCTTGTCGATGACAACGAAGATAGCATCGTTTCCGCGCTTGGACTTGGGAAATCCAGTCATGAAGTCCATTTCGATATGATCAAACTTCCATTCTGGAATAGCAAGAGGTTGGAGGAGACCAGCTGGTCGTTGGTGTTCGGCTTTCACCCTTCGACAGACATCACATTCATTCACGAATTGAGCGATTTCTCGCTTCATTCGAGTCCACCAATACGACTGCTTGAGGTCATGGTACATCTTCGTACTTCCAGGATGAATGGAAAGAACAGAATTGTGTGCCTCGTTCATAATGACTTTCCTCAGATCACCTTTAGGAACCACAATCCGGTCCTCGAAGAATAAAGTGTCTTGGTCATCAATGCGATAGCACTTGTATTTGGAAAGACCCTTGTCAATACCACGTTTCACCTTCTTCACCATGGTATCCAGGAGTTGTGCCTCACGAATTTGATCTTCCAAAGTAGGAGAGACTAGGAGGTTGGCAAGAAAGCCTTGAGGAACAACTTGGAGATTCAGTTTGCGGAAAGCTTCCCAAAGATCCGGTTGAAATGGCTTGAGAATTAAGTTGTTGCAATAAGCCTTCCTGCTCAAAGCATCTGCAATGACGTTGGCTTTGCCTGGAGTATATTCAATACTCGGATTGTACTCTTGAATCATTTCGACCCATCGAGTTTGTCTGAGGTTGAGGTTGGGCTGAGTGAAGATGTACTTGAGACTCTTGTGATCGGTGAATATGTCCACTTTTCTTCCCAACAAGAGATGTCTCCATGTTATTAATGCATGAACAACTGCCGCCAACTCAAGATCGTGAGTGGGGTAGTTCTTTTCGTTGGGCTTCAACTGACGAGAGGTATAGGCCACAACTTTCTTCTCTTGCATTAACACAGCACCGAGACCTTGAAGAGAAGCATCACAGAAAACTTCGAATGGCTTGGATTCGTCAGGAGGAGTTAAGACAGGAGCTGTGACGAGTTTCTCTTTGAGAGTGTTGAAAGCAATGTCACACTCAGGAGTCCAGACATACTTCACATGCTTCTGGAGGAGGTTGGAAAGAGGCTTTGCAATCTTAGAGAAATTCTCAACGAATCTTCGGCAATAGCTTGCAAGACCAAGGAAACTGCGGAGCTGCTTGACATTCCGAGGAGGTTCCCAATTCACAATTGCAGACACCTTCTCGGGATTAACAGAGATGCCCATGGCAGAGATGATATGACCAAGGTAAAGAATTTCATCAAGCCAAAACTCACATTTGGAAAACTTCGCATAGAATTGATACTCTCTGAGCTTGTCGAGCACCAATCGCAAATGTTTGGCATGATCCTTCTTATTCTTGGAGAAGACCAAGATATCATCGAGATACACCAGGACGAATTCATTGGTATAGGGGTTGAAGATGAAATTCATCATTCGAGAGAATGTTGGAGGAGCATTGACCAGGCCGAAAGACATGACAGTATATTCATAAGAACCAAAGCTTGTTCTGAATGCTGTCTTGGGAATATCCTCTTCACGAATGCGAATCTGATGATAACCCATACGAAGGTCAAGCTTGGAGAAAACTTTAGCACATTTAAGTTGCTCGAATAGCTCATTGATGTTGGGAAGTGGATACTTGTTCTTGATTGTCTTCTTGTTCAATGGACGGTAGTCGACACAAAGTCGGTCCGTGCCATCCTTCTTGTGGACAAAAAGAACACCACAACCGCATGGAGATGAACTCGGTCTGATCAGACCCAGACGCTCTTGTTCATCGAGCTATTTCTTCAATTCTTTCAGCTCCTTGGGTCCAAACTTGTAAGGACGCTTACAAACGGGTTCAGTGCCAGGCTCAAGATCGATAACGAACTCGACTGGGCGGTGAGGAGGCATACCCGGAAGCTCTTCTGGAAAGACATCTTGGTACTCACAAATGACTGGAATCTGAGAGATTGCGTCTAGCTCGCCCTTCTCATTGAGAGAAAATAACCGAATGGTCACATCACGAGCGGCATAGATGATCACATCCTCAGAAGAATGCGTCAATTGAATTTCCCTGGCAGCACAATCAAGTTGAGCCTTGTGCTTAGAAAGCCAGTCCATCCCGAGAATTAGATCAATATCCGAGTCACCAAGAACAATTGGAGAAGACAGAAATTTATAGTCGCCCATCTTGATAACGGAATCCCGAACGAATACTCGAGAAGTCATTTGCCGAGCCGGGGAAACAATAGACAATGGACTCGACAATACTTGAGTAACCAAATCATGCATAGCCACAAAAGGTCTTGAAATGAAAGAATGCGATGCACCAGTATCAAATAAGACTTTTGCAGGAATATCATTAACTGAGAGATTACCCATTATCACATCAGTGGATTCCTCCGCTTGAGCTGCATTCATCATGTTCACCTTTGCAGACTTGGGATTATGCTTGACCACTGCATTGCTGGAAGATCTCACAAGAGGAGGCGGAAGGCGCCTTTGGTTGAAGCACTTGTTAGCATAGTGACCTTTCTGCTGACACTTGTTGCAAGTCACCTCTGAGAGTGGACGATGATAAGGAGCATTCGACTTTGGAGCTTGATTCTGAGACTTGTTCTGATAGCCAGGGTTGGGTGGGTGGGAAGATCCATGGCCACCTTTGTTCTTCTGCTGGAAAGGCTGACGAAACGGAGGAGGAGGAGGCAACCAGAACTTCTGTTGCTTAGCAGCCACTAGTGAGGAAGAAGAAGACTGAACTGCGTCCCTGACTCTCTTCTTAGAAGCCTCACACTTGAGCTGAGCAGCCTCTTGCTTCAGTGCCATATTGTAGAAATCATCATACTTGGTCGGCTCAAAAAGCACGAGAGGTAATTGCAGATCTTCTCTGAGACCACCTCTGAATTGATAGATCATACTCTTTTCATCAGGAACGTCGTGCTTAGCGAAGCGAGCGAGTTTCTGAAACTGGGTATTGTATTGATACACAGACATGCTGCCTTGATTGAGATTGCAGAACTCCTCACGCTTGCTCTCAACAATACTTTGTGGAATGTGGTGAGCTTTGAAGTCTCGCCGGAAATCATCCCAGGTAATCACACGACCTCCTCTGGAATCTTTGTATTGTTGATACCACTCGGCAGCTTGATCATTGAGTTGAAAAGAAGCGAACTTGACAAAGTCCTGAGGCCTGACATTGCTACATTCAAAATGCTTGTTGATGTCCACGAGCCAATCATCGGCGTCTGTGGCCTCGGCACAGTAGCTGAAAGACTTCGGCTGATTTGCGAGGAACTGGCTGAGGGTAGCAAAGTGAGGCTGATTGTTGCCTTGGCCTTGATTTCCTTGGTTGCCTTGCCCTTGGGTGCGCTCTTGCAAGAGTTGCAAAATCATCTGAGCATTGGCGTTGGTGGCTGCCATGATAGCTTGCCATGCCTCCGGAGGCAGAGGTGGTGGCGGAGGGTTCGCCTAACTCCCATCATTGCGTTCCGGATTCTGACGCGTTGGCGGAGCTATCCTGAAGAGGGTGACATCCGTTAGCATCTTGATAGACAGATAGACAAGTTGAATCAACGGATAGAAATTGCAACATATAGTCTTCACAATAAACATTCGAACGAGGATTAACGAATGAATTCCATAGTAAATCATCACACTTCCATTAAGGTGAGAAGCCACTTGATAAGAGATTGATGAATGAATTAGCAAGGTACGACTCGAACAAATAAGTGGTAAGGATTACCTAATCACAAACCAAATATCTGCGGGAAGAAATGCTAAGAGCTACTTGAATCCCACCTATAAACTCCCGAAACTTTCTGGTTCTGCAATCTGGTGTTGGGGATACAGGGGACACAAAATATATCACCCAAACTAGCAATCCCTAGATCCAGCTATATCCATCCGTCAACACATAACCAAGAAACCTTCGGAAATCGTGTACCTCAACCTTCGAAAAGCATCCGTTATACGAGTTATGGCAATACTCCCGAACTCCCGCCCCAGTACTGGGTGGCGTCGAGGTGATCTCACCAACAACTGCATAAAAGAGATTTTCAATGTCGGCGAAACTCAGGTATTCCAGAACTGCAACGATAAAATTGTGACGGCAACACCTCGGAGCTCAACTCCCCGGGACACTGCCACAACCCCTAAATGTGAGGAGGCACCAAGAACAATGTTCTCGTCACAAAACCATCGGAACGATTCTAAGATACCCGCATGATCCTAAATTTTTTTAGTGAAATTTGAGGAGAGAAGAGTCAAAACTTCTACGTCAGGAGGCCTCACCAGAGCGGCGAAGGGACTGAGGAGTAAAAAGAATCCTACTCTCCGATATATATAATCCTAAGACTCAAAACATTTTTGTTCTAGACTCAACAACGCCAGCTATTCGATCGAGCAGGGGGCTCCTAAGTCGGGGATGGCTCTGATTACTAACTTGTAACGCCCACGATGCGGCTATATCTCCCACGTGTCGAGGCATGACTTAGAGGCATAACCGCATTGTAGGTATTGTCGCAAGAAGGGTCATCTTCACACAATCCCATGTAATGAACAAGAATGGGATAAAGAGAGTTGGCTTACAATCGCCACTCCACACAATACATAAATTAATCAATACATAATCCAAAATCCACACATAGACCGACTACGGTCAAATCCAAATGAAAATAAGATAACCCCAAATGCTAGATCCCCGATCGTCCCAACTGGGCTCCACTACTGATCATCAGGAAATGAAACATAGTAACGACCACGTTCCTCGTCGAACTCCCACTTGAACTCGGTTGCGACATCTAAAGGAAATATGCCCTAGAGGCAATAATAAAGTTATTATTTATTTCCTTATATCATGATAAATGTTTATTATTCATGCTAGAATTGTATTAACCGGAAACATAATACTTGTGTGAATACATAGACAAACAGAGTGTCACTAGTATGCCTATACTTGACTAGCTCGTTGATCAAAGATGGTTATGTTTCCTAGCCATAGACATGAGTTGTCATTTGATTAACGGGATCACATCATTAGGAGAATGATGTGATTGACTTGGCCCATTCCGTTAGCTTAGCACTCGATCGTTTAGTATGTTGCTATTGCTTTCTTCATGACTTATACATGTTCCTATGACTATGAGATTATGCATCTCCCGTTTACCGGAGGAACACTTTGTGTGCTACCAAACGTCACAACATAACTGGGTGATTATAAAGGTGCTCTACAGGTGTCTCCAAAGGTATTTGTTGGGTTGGCGTATTTCGAGATTAGGATTTGTCACTCTGATTGTCGGAGAGGTATCTCTGGGCCCACTCAGTAATAGACATCACTATAAGCCTTGCAAGCATTGTGACTAATGAGTTAGTTGCAGGATGATGTATTACGAAACGAGTAAAGAGACTTACCGGTAACGTGATTGAACAAGGTATCGAGATACCGACGATCGAATCTCGGGCAAGTAACATACCGATGACAAAGGGAATAACGTATGTTGTTATGCGGTCTGACCGATAAAGATCTTCGTAGAATTTGTGGGAACCAATATGAGCATCCAGGTTCCGCTATTGGTTATTGACCGGAGAGGTGTCTCGGTCATGTCTACATAGTTCTCGAACCCGTAGGGTCCGCACGCTTAACGTTACGATGACAGTTATATTATGAGTTTATATGTTTTGATGTACCAAAGGTTGTTCAGAGTACCGGATGTGATCACAGACATCACGAGGAGTCTCGAAATGGTAGAGACATAAATATTGATATATTGGAAGCCTATGTTTGGATATCGGAAGTGTTCCAGGTGAAATCGGGATTTTTCCGGAGTACCGGGAGGTTACCGGAACCCCCCGGCAACTTAATGGGCCTTAGTGGGCCTAGGTGGAAGAGAGGAGAGGAGGCCAGGGAAGGGCCGCACGCCCCTCCCCCCAGTCCGAATAGGACAAGGAGAGGGGGGCGCCCCCCCCCCCTTTCCTTCCTCCCCTCCACCTCTTCCCCCTCTCTCTCCTAGTCCAACATGGAAAAGGGGGGGAGTCCTACTCCCGGTAGGAGTAGGACTCCTCCTGGCGCGCCTCTCCCCTTGGCCGGCCGAACCCCCCCTTGCTCCTTTATATACGGGGGCAGGGGGCACCTCTATACACACAATTGATCATTGATCTCTTAGCCGTGTGCTGTGCCCCCCTCCACCATATTACACCTCGATAATATCGTAGCGGTGCTTAGGCGAAGCCCTGCATCGGTAGAACATCATCATTGTCACCACGCCGTCGTGCTGACGAAACTCTCCCTCAACACTCGGCTGGATCGGAGTTCGAGGGACGTCATCGAGCTGAACGTGTGCTGAACTCGGAGGTGCCGTGCGTTTGGTACTTGATCGGTCGGATCGTGAAGACATACGACTACATCAACCGTGTTGTGTTAAACGCTTCCGCTTTCGGTCTACGAGGGTACGTGGACAACACTCTCCCCTCTTGTTGCTATACATCACGATGATCTTGCGTGTGCGTAGGAATTTTTTTGAAATTACTACATTCCCCAACAGTGGCATCCGAGCCTGGTTTTATGCGTTGATGTTATATGCACGAGTAGAACACAAGTGAGTTGTGGGCGATATAAGTCATACTGCTTACCAGCATGTCATATTTTGGTTCAGCGGTATTGTGAGATGAAGCGGCCCGGACCGACATTACGCGTACGCTTACGCGAGACTGGTTTCACCGTTGCGAGCACTCGTTGCTTAAAGGTGACTGGCGGGTGTCTGTCTCTCTCACTTTAGTTGAACCGACTGTGGCTACGCCCGGTCCTTGCGAAGGTTAAAACAGCACCAACTTGACAAACTATCGTTGTGGTTTTGATGTGTAGGTAAGAACGGTTCTTGCTAAGCCCGTAGCAGCCACGTAAAACTTGCAACAACAAAGTAGATGACGTCTAACTTGTTTTTGCAGGGCATGTTGTGATGTGATATGGTCAAGACATGATGCTGAATTTTATTGTATGAGATGATCATGTTTTGTAACCGAGTTATCGGCAACTGGCAGGAGCCATATGGTTGTTGCTTTATTGTATGCAATGCAATCGCCATGTAATTGTTTTACTCTATCACTAAGCGGTAGCGATAGTCGTAGAAGCAATAGTTGGCGAGACGACAACGATGCTACGATGGAGATCAAGGTGTCGCACCGGTGACGATGGTGATCATGACGGTGCTTCGGAGATGGAGATCACAAGCACAAGATGATGATGGCCATATCATATCACTTATATTGATTGCATGTGATGTTTATCTTTTATGCATCTTATCTTGCTTTGATTGACGGTAGCATTATAAGATGATCTCTCACTAAATTTCAAGATAAAAGTGTTCTCCCTGAGTATGCACTGTTGCCAAAGTTCATCGTGCCCAGACACCACGTGATGATCGGGTGTGATAAGCTCTACGTGCATCTACAACAGGTGCAAGCCAGTTTTGCACACGCAGAATACTCAGGTTAAACTTGACGAGCCTAGCATATGCAGATATGGCCTCGGAACACTGAGACCGAAAGGTCGATCGTGAATCATATAGTAGATATGATCAACATAGTGATGTTCACCACTGAAAACTACTCCATTTCACGTGATGATCGGTTATGGTTTAGTTGATTTGGATCACGTAATCACTTAGATGATTAGAGGGATGTCTATCTAAGTGGGAGTTCTTAAGTAATATGATTAATAGAACTTAAATTTATCATGAACTTAGTACCTGATAGTATCTTGCTTGTCTATGTTAATTGTAGATAGATGGCCCGTGCTGTTGTTCCGTTGAATTTTAATGCGTTCCTTGAGAAAGCAAAGTTGAAAGATGCTGGTAGCAATTATACGGACTGGGTCCGTAACATGAGGATTATCCTCATTGCTGCACAGAAGAATTACGTCCTGGAAGCACCGCTGGGTGCCAGGCCTGCTGCAAGAGCAACACCAGAGGTTATGAACGTCTGGCAGAGCAAAGCTGATGACTACTCGATAGTTCAGCGTGCCATGCTTTACGGCTTAGAACCTGGTCTTCAATGACGTTTTGAACGTCATGGAGCATATGAGATGTTCCAGGAGTTGAAGTTAATATTTCAAGCAAATGCCCGGATTGAGAGATATGAAGTCTCCAATAAGCTCTACAGCTGCAAGATGGAAGAGAATAGTTCTGTCAGTGAGCATATACTCAAAATGTCTGGGTATAACAATCACTTGATTCAACTGGGAGTTAATCTTCTGGATGATAGCGTCATTGACAGAATTCTTCAATCACTGCCACCAAGCTACAAGAGCTTCGTGATGAACTATAACATGCAAGGGACGAATAAGACAATTCCCGAGCTCTTCGCAATGCTAAAGGCAGCGGAGGTAGAAATCAAAAAGGAGCATCAAGTGTTGATGGTCAATAAGACCACTAGTTTCAAGAAAAAGGGCAAAGGGAAGAAGAAGGGGAACTTCAAGAAGAACAGCAAGCAAGTTGCTGTTCAGGAGAAGAAACCCAAATCTGGACCTAAGCCTGAAACTGAGTGCTTCTACTGCAAGCAGACTGGTCGCTGGAAGCAGAACTGCCCCAAGTATTTGGCGGATAAGAAGGATGGCAAGGTGAACAAAGGTATATGTGATATACATGTTATTGATGTGTACCTTACCAGAGCTCGCAGTAGCACCTGGGTATTTGATACTGGTTCTGTTGCTAATATTTGCAACTCGAAACAGGGACTATGGATTAAGCGAACACTGGCCAAGGACGAGGTGATGATGCGCGTGGGAAACGGTTCAAAGTCGATGTGATCGCCGTCGGCACGCTACCTCTACATCTACCTTCGGGATTAGTATTATACCTAAATAATTATTATTTGGTGCCAGCATTAAGCATGAACATTATATCTAGATCTTCTTTGATGCGAGACGGTTATTCATTTAAATCAGAGAATAATGGTTGTTCTATTTATATGAGTAATATCTTTTATGGTCATGCACCCTTGAAGAGTGGTCTATTTTTAATGAATCTTGGTAGTAGTGACACACATATTCATAATGTCGAAGCCAAAAGATGCAGAGTTGATAATGATAGTGCAACTTATTTGTGGCACTGCCGTTTAGGTCATATCAGTGTAAAGCGCATGAAGAAACTCCATAATGATGGACTTTTGGAATCACTTTATTATGAATCACTTGGTACTTGCGAACCGTGTCTCATGGGCAAGATGACTAAAACACCGTTCTCCAGAACTATGGAGAGAGCAACTAATTTGTTGGAAATCATACATACAGATGTATGTGGTCCGATGAATATTGAGGCTCGTGGCGGATATCGTTATTTTCTCACCTTCACAGATGATTTGAGCAGATATGGGTATATCTACTTAATGAATCATAAGTCTGAAACATTTGAAAAGTTCAAAGAATTTCAGAGCGAAGTTGAAAATCATCATAACAAGAAAATAAAGTTTCTACGATCAGATCGTGGAGGAGAATATTTGAGTTACGAGTTTGGCCTACATTTGAAACAATGCGGAATAGTTTCACAACTCACGCCACCCGGAACACCAGAACGTAATGGTGTGTCCGAACGTCGTAATCGTACTTTACTAGATATGGTGCGATCTATGATGTCTCTTACTGATTTACCGCTATCGTTTTGGGGTTATGCTTTAGAGACGGCTGCATTCACTCTAAATAGGGCACCATCGAAATCCGTTGAGACGACGCCTTATGAACTATGGTTTGGCAAGAAACCATAGTTGTCGTTTCTTAAAGTTTGGGGTTGCGATGCTTATGTGAAGAAACTTCAACCTGATAAGCTCGAACCTAAATCGGAGAAATGTGTCTTCATAGGATACCCAAAGGAGACTGTTGGGTACACCTTCTATCACAGATCCGAAGGCAAGACATTCGTTGCTAATAATGGATCCTTTCTAGAGAAGGAGTTTCTCTCGAAAGAAGTGAGTGGGAGGAAAGTAGAACTTGATGAGGTAACTGTACCTGCTCCCTTATTGGAAAGTAGATCATCACAGAAACCAGTTTCTGCGACACCTACGCCAATTAGTGGGGAAGTTAATGATAATGATCATGAAACTTCAGATCAGGTTATTACTGAACCTCATAGGTCAACCAGATTAAGATGCGCACCAGAGTGGTACGGTAATCCTGTTCTGGAGGTTATGTTACTAGACCATGACGAACCTACGAACTATGAAGAAGCGATGGTGAGCCCAGATTCGGCAAAATGGCTTGAAGCCATGAAATCCGAGATGGGATCCATGTATGAGAACAAAGTATGGACTTTGGTTGACTTGCCTGATGATCGGCAAGCCATTGAAAATAAATGGATCTTCAAGAAGAAGACTGACGCTGACGGTAATGTTACTGTCTATAAAGCTCGACTTGTTGCGAAAGGTTTTCGACAAGTTCAAGGGATTGACTACTGAAAGCTGAATAAAACTGTTGCTTATTGATGATTTGGTGCAGCATACAAGAGTATATAAGAGGGTACAAACCGACTTGGGGTAGGGGTACAAAACTGACTTGGACTAGAAGTCGTATACCATAATGACTACTCTAATATCCCCCCGCAATATCAACGGCAGGCTCGACGACGTTGAGACTGAAACAGATATCTTGAAACAGTTTAGTAGGCAGTGCCTTGGTGAAAATGTCAGCAAACTGAGCCGTAGAGGGAACATGAAGCACCCGAACCTGACCAAGAGCAACCTTTTCACGAACAAAATGAATATCAATCTCAATATGCTTTGTGTGTCGGTGTTGCTTTGGAAGAGCTGACGGAGGGAGTGCCAGATGTTGGCAGCGGTGGCGCCGTCGTGATCGAGCGTGTTGACGATCTCGGTGGTGATGCGGGTGTAGAACCACTGGACGATCGCGAGATCGTCTTTCAACCATTGCGGATCGTCGGGGCGGGGAAGACAGTTGGCGGCGACATGCGAGCGCAGGTTGCAGCGGCCGAGGTGGAGATCGAAGAGATGTCTCCAATGGTAGTAGTTGTGGGCGGCGAGATCAAGAACTATGGGGATGTAGGGGCTGACGTCGGAGATTGTGTCAGCAAGAGATATTGGTGCGGCGAGGATGGGTGCAGGGTAGTTTTGTGGAGCTATGGTGAGGGCCGAGAGAGAAGCGGCCGCGGCGTTGGCAGCCTTGGCGATGAGTGCGGCCCGGCGCTCGAAGTAGCCGGGCGGCGGTGGCGGCGGTGGCGTTGGCGGAGCCATACCCTAAACCCTGGGACCGGTATCTGATACCATGAAAGCTGAATAAAACTGTTGCTTATTGATGATTTGGTGCGGCATACAAGAGTATATAAGAGGGTACAAACCGACTTGGGGTAGGGGTACAAAACTGACTTGGACTAGAAGTCGTATACCATAATGACTACTCTAACAACTACGATGAGACTTTCTCACCCGTAGCGATGCTCAAGTCTGTCCGAATCATGTTAGCAATTGTCGCATTTTATGATTATGAAATTTGGCAAATGGATGTCAAAACTGCATTCCTGAATGGATTTCTGGAAGAAGAGTTGTATATGATGCAACCGGAAGGTTTTGTCGATCCAAAGGGAGCTAACAAAGTGTGCAAGCTCCAGCGATCCATTTATGGACTGGTGCAAGCCTATCGGAGTTGGAATAAACGCTTTGATAGTGTGATCAAAGCATTTGGTTTTATACAGACTTTTGGAGAAGCCTGTATTTACAAGAAAGTGAGTGGGAGCTCAGTAGCATTTCTGATATTATATGTGGATGACATATTGCTAATTGGAAATGATATAGAATTTCTGGATAGCATAAAGGGATACTTGAATAAGAGTTTTTCAATGAAAGACCTCGGTGAAGCTGCATATATATTGGGCATCAAGATCTATAGAGATAGATCAAGACGCTTAATTGGACTTTCACAAAACACATACCTTGACAAAGTTTTGAAAAAGTTCAAAATGGATCAAGCAAAGAAAGGGTTCTTGCCTGTATTACAAGGTGTGAGATTGAGTAAGACTCAATGCCCGACCACTGCAGAAGATAGAGAGAAGATGAAAGATGTTCCCTATGCTTCAGCCATATGCTCTATCATGTATGCAATGCTGTGTACCAGACCTGATGTGTGCCTTGCTATAAGTTTAGCAGGGAGGTACCAAAGTAATCCAGGAGTGGATCACTGGACAGCGGTCAAGAACATCCTAAAATACATGAAAAGGACTAAGGATATGTTTCTCGTTTATGGAGGTGACAAAGAGCTCATCGTAAATGGTTACGTTGATGCAAGCTTTGACACTGATCCGGACGATTCTAAATCACAAACCGGATAAGTGTTTACATTGAACGGTGGAGCTGTCAGTTGGTGCAGTTCTAAGCAAAGTGTCGTGGCGGGATCTACGTGTGAAGCGGAGTACATAGCTGCTTCGAAAGCAGCAAATGAAGGAGTCTGGATGAAGGAGTTCATATCCGATCTAGGTGGCATACCTAGTGCATCGGGTCCAATGAAAATCTTTTGTGACAATACTGGTGCAATTGCCTTAGCAAAGGAATCCATATTTCACAAAAGAACCAAGCACATCAAAAGACACTTCAATTCCATCCGGGATTTAGTCCAGGTGGGAGACATAGAAATTTGCAAGATACATACGGATCTGAATGTTGCAGACCCGTTGACTAAGCCTCTTCCACGAGCAAAACATGATCAGCACCAAGACTCCATGGGTGTAAGAATCATTACTATGTACTCTAGATTATTGACTCTAGTGCAAGTAGGAGACTGAGGGAAATATGCCCTAGAGGCAATAATAAAGTTATTATTTATTTCCTTATATCATGATAAATGTTTATTATTCATGCTAGAATTGTATTAACCGGAAACATAATACTTGTGTGAATACATAGACAAACAGAGTGTCACTAGTATGCCTCTACTTGACTAGCTCGTTGATCAAAGATGGTTATGTTTCCTAGCCATAGACATGAGTTGTCATTTGATTAATGGGATCACATCATTAGGAGAATGATGTGATTGACTTGACCCATTCCGTTAGCTTAGCACTCGATCGTTTAGTATGTTGCTATTGCTTTCTTCATGACTTATACATGTTCCTATGACTATGAGATTATGCAACTCCCGTTTACCGGAGGAACACTTTGTGTGCTACCAAACATCACAACGTAACTGGGTGATTATAAAGGTGCTCTACAGGTGTCTCCAAAGGTATTTGTTGGGTTGGTGTATTTCGAGATTAGGATTTGTCACTCCGATTGTCGGAGAGGTATCTCTGGGCCCACTCAGTAATACACATCACTATAATCCTTGCAAGCATTGTGACTAATGAGTTAGTTGCGGGATGATGTATTACGGAACGAGTAAAGAGACTTGCCCGTAACGAGATTGAACTAGGTATCGAGATACCGACGATCGAATCTCGGGCAAGTAACATACCGATGACAAAGGGAATAACGTATGTTGTTATGCGGTCTGACCGATAAAGGTCTTCGTAGAATATGTGGGAACCAATATGAGCATCCAGGTTCCGCTATTGGTTATTGACCGGAGAGGTGTCTCGGTCATGTCTACATAGTTGTCGAACCCGTAGGGTCCGCACGCTTAACGTTACGATGATAGTTATATTATGAGTTTATATGTTTTGATGTACCGAAGGTTGTTCGGAGTCCCGGATGTGATCACGGACATAACGAGGAGTCTCGAAATGGTAGAGACATAAATATTGATATATTGGAAGCCTATGTTTGGATATCGGAAGTGTTCCGGGTGAAATCGGGATTTTTCCGGAGTACCGGGAGGTTACCGGAACCCCCCGGCAACTTAATGGGCCTTAGTGGGCCTAGGTGGAAGAGAGGAGAGGAGGCCAGGGCAGGGCCGCACGCCCCTCCCCCCCAGTACGAATAGGACAAGGAGAGGGGGGCGGCGCCCCCCCCCTTTCCTTCCTCCCCTCCACCTCTTCCTCCTCTCTCTCCTAGTCCAACATGGAAAAGGGGGGAGTCCTACTCCCGGTAGGAGTAGGACTCCTCCTGGCGCGCCTCTCCCATTGGCCGGCCGAACCCCCCTTGGTCCTTTATATACGAGGGCAGGGGGCACCTCTATACACACAATTGATCATTGATCTCTTAGCCCTGTGCGGTGCCCCCTCCACCATATTACACCTCGATAATATCGTAGCGGTGCTTAGGCGAAGCCCTGCGTCGGTAGAACATCATCATTGTCACCACGCTGTCGTGCTGACGAAACTCTCCCTCAACACTCGGCTGGATCGGAGTTCGAGGGACGTCATCGAGCTGAATGTGTGCTGAACTCAGAGGTGCCGTGCGTTCGACACTTGATCGGTCGGATCGTGAAGACATACGACTATATGAACCGCGTTGTGTTAAATGCTTCCGCTTTCGGTCTACGAGGGTACGTGGACAACACTCTCCCCTCTCGTTGCTATACATCACGATGATCTTGCGTGTGCGTATGAATTTGTTTGAAATTACTACGTTCCCCAACAACATCTGCACTGGTATCCTCGGCACCTGCAACTGTTTTGGTACAATCTGTGAGTCACGAGGACTCAGCAATCTCACACCCGCAAGATCAAGACTATTTAAGCTTATAGGAAAAGATGGGGTAATGAGGAGGAGCTGCTGCAAGCACTAAGCATATATGGTGGCTAATATACGCAAAAGAGAGCGAGAAGAGAAGCAACGCAACGGTCGCGAAGCTAGAAATGATCAAGAAGTGATCCTGAAACTACTTACGTTCATGCATAACTCCAACCGTGTTCACTTCCCGAACTCCGCCGAAAAGAGACCATCACGGCTACACACACGGTTGATGTATTTCAATTAAAGTCAAGTGTCAAGTTCTCTACAATCGGACATTAACAAATTCCCATCTGCCTCATAACCGCGGGCACGACTTTCGAAAGATAATACCCTGCAGGGGTATCCCAACTTAGCCCATTATAAGCTCTCACGGTCAACGAAGGATAAACCTTCTCCCGGGAAGACCCGATCAGTCTCGGAATCCCGGTTTACAAGACATTTCGACAATGGTAAAACAAGACCAGCAAAGCCGCCCGAATGTGCCGACAAATCCCGATAGGAGCTGCACATATCTCGTTCTCAGGGCACACCGGATGAGCAGTCCGTACAACTAAAACCAGGCCTCAAGTTTCCCCGAGGTGGCGCTGCAAAGGGCTCTAGTTTGGACCAGCACTTAGAGGAACACTAGCCCGGGGGTTTAAATAAAGATGACCCTCGGGCTCGCGAAAACCCAAGGGAAAAAGGCTTAGGTAGGCAAATGTAAAACCAAGGTTGGGCCTTGCTGGAGGAGTTTTAGTCAAGGCGAACTGTCAAGGGGGTCCCATAAATCACCCAACCGCGTAAGGAACGCAAAATGAAGGAACATAATACCGGTATGACGGAAACTAGGGCGGCAAGAGTGGAACAAAACACCAGGCATAAGGCCGAGCCCTCCACCCTTTACCAAATATATAGATGCATTAATGAAATAAGAGATATTGTGATATTCCAAAATATCCATGTTCCAACATGGAACCAACTTCAACTTCACCTGCAACTATCAAGGCTATAAGAAGGGCTGAGCAAAAGCGGTAACTTAGCCAAACCACAGTTTGCTAGGAAAGGATGGTTAGAGGCTTGACATGGCAATATGGGAGGCATGATATAGCAAGTGGTAGGTAGCGCAGCATAGCAATAGAGCGAACAACTAGCAAAGCAAAGATAGAAGTGATTTCGAGGGTATGGTCATCTTGCCTGCAAGGTTCTCAGAGTTGTCGAAAGCTTGATCCTCGTAAGCGTACTCAACAGGTTCCTCTTTCACGAACTCGTCTCCCGGCTCTACTCATATCAAGAACACAAGAAATGGCACCACAATCAATCACGGTGCAATGCACAAGCAACATGATGCAATACATACATGGTATGCGAGATGTGATATGTGATGCATATGCGTGCTACGGAAGAAAAAGGATGAACAAGGCATCAATGTGGCAAAACAAGTATGCCACTGGAAATATGAGATGATTTCGGTCGAAATCGATATAAAGATCACCGGAAACGGATGCACGGTTTGCAAATGGCAAGCAAAACAAGAATGACATGATTCTGCGATTAACAACATGATAGCACTTAGAATACATCACGTAACTATGCTATGGCACCCCAACATAGTAACAAAGCATATGGCAGTGATCTACAAGAGATGCTTGACAAAAGATGAAAACTGAGCTACGGCTAGATCACACAATAACAGGCTCAAACAAGCATGGCAAAAGTGCAAAAGATATCAGCTTCACAGACTTTGTGAAAATACTGATCATGAGCCATACAACAAAAGTCCCTTACTGATCATGAGCCAAAAAGACACAGAAGTTATGATGGCACCCATGTAAACATAGCAAGTTTCGTTAACAGGTTTCAGACTTGGCAGAAAACAGAGCATGACATTAACAGAATTACGAAGGCATCTTTGTCAGATCGATTCACTCATCACAAAGCAATGCATGACAAAACAAGCATACCTACAGCAAGAAGGCATGTTCATCAAGCTGTCCATGGCAAGATCAAGTTCATAGCATGTATGGACCAACTACAACAACCTTGGCAAAATTGAATATCATGTTAACATTCTGCCAGGAACATTTTATAGCAAAAGTAGATCAAGATTGAGACATGCTAGGGCACTCCATAATTGCAAACAGGGGCATGGATGGATAGAGCATAACCATATGTACAAAACATCCTTACTGAACATACTCAAAAGAAGCATGGATCTCACTGTAGACATATGATACATGGCATCAAAATAACAGCAGTAAAAGATAGCAAAATCCTAAGTCCCTGAAAACAGAAACATCACGAAGCCTAGATTGCATGCTTGTGCTAGTCACCACATAGATCACAAAAATACATGGCATACACCTCTGTAAAGATGGCATGGCATAGATCAAAACACCTGTAGAGCTCATGCCCATAAGATGCACACATCAAATGCAACAAAAATAACAAAACATCAAGTTCTGATAAGTAACAGCAGTAAACATCATATAGCACTCTTGCACCAGATATTTGGGCATCAAGATAAACACAAATGAGCATGGCACAATGGATAAAAATGAAGAGCATCTCGTGATGAACATTTCGATATATCATGCACGCAAAACGGAGTTGTATGCAATGAGATATGCCATGATGAATAGAGCAACATAATATGAGCAAAACGGGACTTGGCAGAAAACAAGGGGGGAAGAAGTCAACCTCGATCTAAGGTTTCGTGGGCACGCGAACCGAGGCAGCAGCGGCTCGCCGCAGTTGGAGCGCGCGGCGGCCGGAGAGGAACTCAGGGAGGTCGCCGGGGTCGGGGAAGAGCGGATCCGGCGAGGGGGAGACCCGGCGGCGAGGGCGTCGGGCGGCGGGGACGGGCCCGCGGGGCCGCCGGCGGAGGAGCGGAGCGTCGGGCGGCGGAGACGCGGGCCGGCGCGAAGGACGCGGCGGCGGCGGTCGCGGGCGTGGAGGAGCAGAGGCGGGGCGCGGGCGTGGAGGAGACGCAGGCCGCGGGGGCCGGCGATTGGCTCGGCGGGCTGGCGCGGCGCGGGCGGCGGGGCGCCACGTGGCGGCTCGTGAGTGGTGCGGAGGCGGCGGCGACTTCGTCCGGCCCGGACCGGATGCGTCCGGCGGCGGAGAGGGAGCGGGCTAAGGTTTCGTCTGCGCGAAAAATCCGGGGGAATCACCTATTTATAGCTAGAGGGAGCTAGGAGACTCCAAATGGAGTGCGGTTTTCGCCCACACGATCGTGATCGAACGACTGAGAGCATGGAGGGGGCTTAGATGGGTTATTGGGCTGTTTGGAGGGGTGTTTGGCTGCAACACACAAAAGGCCTTTGCGGTTACCCGGTTAACCGTTGGAGCATCAAACGACCTCCAAATGGAACGAAACTTGACAGGTGGTCTACCGGTGGTGTACCAAGGTCACTTGGCAAGACTCGGTCCATTCCGTGAACGTTTAACACCCGCTCACGAAAAGATACAAGAGGGGTGCGCCGGTGCGTGTGGGGGTGTCGGATTGCAAAACGGACAACAAGGAAAATGCTCGGATGCATGAGACGAACACGTATGCAAATGAGATGCACATGATGACATGATATGAAATGCATGACATGAACAAAATGTAAAACAAAAGACAAAACCCGACCACAAAGGGAATATCATAACACATAGCCAAAAATGGCAAGAGTTGGAGTTACAAATATGGAAAGTTACATCCGGGGTGTTTGACCAAAGTGGCTCACTTTATCCCAGTGAAAACCACCTATACGAGTGCGAAGTTGGCCAAGATATATATGACCAAGATCGTATGTCGGCATGGAGTTCCGAGGACCATCGTATCAGATAGAGGAATACAGTTTACCTCGAAGTTTTGGAATCAGTTGCACCAGACTTTGGGTACAGGGCTAGATTTTAGTACGGCCTTTCATCCGCAGACAGATGGGCAGATAGAGAGAGTCAATCAGATTCTGGAGGGCATGTTGAGAGCTTGTGCACTAGATTATGGATCTAGTTGGGATGACAATTTGCCTTACGCGGAGTTCTCATACAACAACAGCTACTAGGCCAGTTTGAAGATGGCACCTTTCGAAGCTTTGTACGGAAGGAGGTGCAGGACACCGTTGATGTGGGATGAAGTTGGAGACCGCCAGTTGTTTGGATCAGATTTGATCAAAGAGTCCGAAGAGAAGGTTAAGTTGATTCGGGATAGACCGAAGGTAGCTCATTCCAGGCAGAAGAGTTACGCAGATTCAAAACGCAAGGAGGTAGTCTATGAAATTGGAGACAGAGCATATCTTTGAATGTCACCTGTGCAAGGAGTTAAACATTTTGGAGTTAAGGGGAAGTTAGCCCCGAGATTTGTAGGACCATACCGAGTTTTGGAACGTATGGGAGAAGTGACCTACAAGTTGGAGTTACCCGAAGAACTGTCAGGAGTTCACGATGTGTTTTACGTTTCTCAGTTGAAGAAGTGCCATGCTGAGATGGCCGATATACCTCTGAGAGATACAACGCCCTTGGAAGCAATTCAGTTGGATAGTGATCTAACCTATGAGGAGAAACCTGTCAAGATTCTCGAGTTTGCTAGCCGAGTTACATGCAGCAAGGTTACCAAGTTTTGCAAAGTTCAGTGGAGCCACCATACCGAGGATGAAGCCACCTGGAAACGAGAGGAAGATCTACGGAAAGACCACCCACACCTATTTTCTAGCCAACCGAATCTCGAGGGCGAGATTCACCTTAAGGGGGGTAGGTTTGTAACATCCCAAATTTTCAATTTGGAATGTTATACATAGGTCATCATATGCATATCATATTTTATTTGCATTTTGGATTTTGATCCTAGAAATTCTAAGCAACTCAAGGACCTACAGAGAGAGTTGGGGATTTCAATTATTTTCATATTTGAGTTTTCTCTCAAATATTGAAAAGGGGATCAATTTGGTTTTAATTATTTTCCCTCTGAAAATATTTCCAATATAAAAATAAATGAGAGAAGATAATATGACTTCTCCAAAATAAAAGAAATATTGGAGGAAAAATGTTAAAAATCAAATAAATAATTTTATTGGATTTTATTGCTATTTTATTTGAATTAGAAAAGATGCATTTTTTTAAAATTGCATTTTTAGGCCAAGAAAATGTTCACTTTGTACTAAATATTTTATTTAGACGGTGAAAATTGTTTCTGGCATTTTTAGAATTTTTTAAATATTTTTCTAGGATTTTTTTCCTTTTCGGCGGAATTGTTTTTTTTAAGTTCCTGGACCGAACTGGGCCGATGCCGAGCCGGCCCAGCCGCCGTCACCGCCTCCCCGCCCCGGCAACGCGGCCGAGCCGGACTCCGACAGGAGTCCGGGACGCCCCCACCGCTGCGGCTTGCCCCCTGGCCAAGTCGGACCCCCTCCCCTTTAAATGCCGCGCCGCCGCCCCCTTCTCTCCTCGACCCGCCCCACCGCCTCTGCACCACCACCGAGTCGCCGCCGCCACACTTGCCACCGCAGGCTGCTACCGCCGCCGCCCGCGCTGCCGCACGCCGTCGCGCCTTGCCGAGCCGCCTCGCCGAAAGTCGCCGCCGTGGTTTTTTGTAGCGACCAGACCTCAAATGGTCTGTGTTGCTGTGCACCAGTGTCATCCCTGAATCAGTAATGCTGACACGCACAGTACAAATGGAGGATTTATAACAGAGTAGCAATCACACACTTATTACATCGAATATCTCCAAAGAGATTAAGTATGATAAATATGGCTTAAGGCCATCTAAATACGATAACAGCGGAAGACTTGGAAGATAAGTGAGTCCATCAACTCCAGCGGCATCACTGAGTATAAGACCACGACCTAAGGCACCTTACTCGTCGTTTGAGAAGTCTGCAACATGAAACGTTGCAGCCCGAAAACGGGTCAGCACATAGAATATGCTGGCAATGTAACACATAGAGAATAATGAACAATAATAAGGCTATACTACATGCATATATGGCTGGTGGAAAGCTCTATGGTTAAAGTTTTTGCGAAAAGCCAATTTTTCCCTACTTCAAAGGAATAAATTTTATTTAACTATCATGGTGGTTGTGAAACATTGAGATGGTTGACAGCATCTCAATCCCAATTAAGAATCATCATTAACCCAACAAAATTAATTAAAAGTAACATGGTGATGAGATTCAAATGATAATCCAGGTACTAGATACTCAAATTGTCCATAACCGGGGACACGGCTAACCATGATTAGTTTGTACACTCTGCAGAGGTTTGCGCACTTTTCCCCACAAGACTCGATCGCCTCCGCTTGATTCTCGCACTGCATGATGTTTGAGAAACGGATGACCGAGACACAGTCTTTCAGGAACAATCACTCTTTACTCCGGGTGGACCGGTACACCTACTTTCCCCTACATCTGCTAGCCCACCTCTTCAAGAGATCATGTAACCTACTCAACTATGCTAGAGCCCATAATAGCTTGTGGCTGCACACGGAAGTTTCTAGCATGAATAATCTTATGATCCCTTTGAGCCTGGGTGGCGGTCCTTATACAAACAGACAACACTGGATTCTCCAGGTGCCTCAATCCACCCAGATGTGAGTTTTAGTTGCCACCTTAGGTAAACCATTATTAACAATCTCACATCTGTCATGAATATCTCTCAAACCCAATCCACGTCTACGAGCATAGCATGGCAATATAATAGCAACGTAGAAGTAACTCCCAAGGGTTTGATAAGAAAACAGGTAATAGGTACTACCTCAACTACTTCCCAATACCCACAATTTAATTAGATCCTAATCATGCAATTGTTTGAGGAATAGATCTAATGCAATAAAACTGGGTATGGAAGGTATGATCAAAGTGTTACTTGCCTTGCTGATGATCCGCGAAACCTAGCGATTCGAAGTAACAAGCGGCACACTCCGGGTACTCTATCGCAAACAAACAAGCAAACAATCAGTACTCATCTAATGCACAGGTAAAACTCGAATGAAAAATCCAACCAGAAAGTTCAACTTAAGAACTCCGGTTTGCAAAAAGAATCAACTTGAACGAAGCAACGAAAGTCAAACGGCGAAAGAAACGAGCTTCGTTTACTAATCTGGATCTAGATCAAATTTTATAGTAGCAAAAACTTGTTTGAGTGGGTTAAACGGAAAGAGAATTTCGAGACGAAACTCTAGGCGCTTGAATCGCCTGATTCCGATAAACGAGCGAACAGTTAAACAGAAACGAAGATTCGATCAGAAATCGAGATCTGAGATAATCGCGGAAAAATCCGACGAAAAAGAAAAACGGACGAACGGTTAAAGAACGGACGTTCGTTAACAGAGAGAATCCGACGAACGCGTTCGTTAGAACGAACGAGTCGGTGAACGCTCACAAAATAACAAAATCGAAGAAAAAACCGATCTAGGGTTTTTTTTAACACGAACGGTTTTTTTTAACAAAACCGGCAAACTGCATCGGAAGATACCTCGCGGGACGGGGCTCCGGCAGGGTTGGCGGGCTCCGGCGGGGTCCGGCGAGGGCGGCGAGGGCGGCGGGGTGCGGCGGGGTGCGGCGCGGCTGCGCGGCGGCGGGCGGCGAGCGAGGCGGCGGCGGCGCGGCGCTGCAGCGACGGCGGCGGCGGCGTGCTGCGAGTGCGGGGCGGCGCGGGATGAGAGGGAGGGGGCGGCAGCGGGGCTATTTATGGAGGCGGGTGGAGGAGGGGCAAGGCGGCGGCGGCGGTGTCCGAGCCAGACACGGCGACGGCGGCGGCTTACGTGTGGAGGAGAACGTGGGGTGGGCCGGCGGCTCGGCTGGGCCTCGGCCCGGTCGGGCGCGGCGCAATTTTTTTTTAAAACGTTCCGCCGAAAAATTCGTAGAAAAATAAATAAAAATCCAAAAAAGATAAAACAACTTTTCCCCGTCTAGTTAGAATATTTAGAACAGGGTGAACATTTTTTTTTGACCCAAAATAATTTTTTTTAAAACATGCTATATTTTTAATGCAAATAAAATCCGAATAAAATCCAATAAATGATTTTAGCACTTTTCCTCCAATATTTCAATTGTTTTGGAGAAGTCATATTTTCTCCTCTCGTTTATTTTTAAATGAAATATTTTTCCGGAGAGAAAATAATTAAAACCAAAATCCTTGTTTTATGATTTGATGGAAATCAAATATGAAAATTCGAGAAAATCCCCAACTCTCTCCGAGGGTCCTTGAGTTGCTTAGGATTTATCGAGGATTCGTCAAATGCAATAAAATATGATATGCAACGATGATCTATGTATAACATACCAAATTGAAAATTTGGGATGTTACAAACCTACCCCCCTTAAGATGAATCTCGCCCTCGAGATTCGGGTTGGCTAGAAAACAGGTGGGAGTGGTCCTTCCGTAGATCTTCCTCTCGCTCCCAGGTGGCTTCATCTTCCGTGTGGTGACTCCACTGGACTTTGCAAAACTTGATAACCTTACTGCGGGTAACTCGGCTGGCATACTCAAGAATCTTAACTGGTTTCTCCTCATAGGTCAAATCACTTTCCAGCTGAATTGCTTCCAGTGGCACAGTATCTCTCAGTGGTATCTCAGCCATCTCTGCGTGGCACTTCTTCAACTGGGAAACGTGAAATACATCATGAACTCCAGACAATCCTTCGGGCAATTCCAGCTTGTAGGCAACCTCTCCCATACGTTCCACAACTCTGTATGGTCCGATAAAACGGGGCGCTAACTTTCCCTTAACTCCAAAGCGCTTCACTCCTCGAAGTGGTGATACTCGAAGATAAACTCGGTCTCCGACTTCGTGAACTGTCTCCTTTCGTTTAGAATCAGCATAACTCTTCTGCCTGGACTGGGCTACCTTGAGCCTATCGCGAATCAACCTTACTTTCTGTTCAGACTCCTTAATCAAATCTGGTCCAAACAACTGACGGTCTCCAACTTCGTCCCATAACAACGGTGTTCTACACCTCCTTCCGTACAAGGCTTCGAAAGGGGCCATCTTCAAACTGGTCTGATAACTGTTGTTATAAGAAAACTCCGCATATGGCAAATTGTCGTCCCAACTAGATCCATAATCTAGTGCACAAGCTCTCAACATGTCCTCCAAAATCTGGTTGACTCTCTCGGTCTGTCCATCTGTCTGTGGGTGAAAAGCTGTACTAAATTCTAGCCTGGTTCCCAATGTTTCATGTAACTGCTTCCAAAACTTCGAGGTAAATTGGGTTCCTCTGTCTGATACAATGGTCCTCGGAACTCCATGCAAACATACGATCCTGGTCATGTATATCTTTGCCAACTTAGCACTGGTGTAAGTGGTCTTCACTGGAATGAAATGAGCCACTTTCGTCAAACGGTCGACTACAACCCATATTGAGTCATAGCCTGAACGAGTCCTGGGTAATCCTGTGATAAAATCCATGCCTATTTTATCCCACTTCCATTCGGGTATCGGCAATGGTTGTAGCAATCCTGCTGGCTTCTGATGCTCTGCCTTCACTCTCTGACATACATCACAAACTGCTACATATTCTGCAATATCCTTCTTCATTCCGGTCCACCAGAAAGTATTCTTCAGATCCAAATACATCTTGGTATTCCCTGGGTGAATCGAGTACGGTGAATCATGGGCTTCTTGCAAAATCAACTTCCTGATCTCCGGATCATTTGGCACATATACGCGGTCCTCAAACCATAAGGTATCGTGCTCATCCTCACGAAATCCCTTGGCTTTTCCTTTGCTCATCTTCTCCTTTATCTCTTCAATCTCCTTGTCTGTCTTCTGAGCTTCTCTGATCCTTTCCATCAAGGTAGACTGAATCTCCAATGTCGCTAAATAGCCTCTTGGGACTATCTCCAAACATAGCTCGCGAAGGTCCTCGGCTAACTCCTGAGGTAACTCTCCTGTCATGAGGGTGTTGACATGACTCTTGCGGCTCAACGCGTCTGCTACTACGTTAGCCTTTCCTGGGTGATAATGCAATCTCATATCATAATCCTTAATGAGCTCCAACCATCTCCTCTGTCTGAGATTTAACTCCTTCTGCGTGAAAATATACTTCAAACTCTTGTGATCCGTGTACACCTCACAATGGTTTCCGATGAGAAAATGTCTCCATGTCTTCAATGCATGCACCACGGCTGCTAACTCCAAATCATGCGTAGCATAATTCTTCTCATGGGGTTTAAGTTGTCGTGAAGCATATGACACAACTCTTCCTTCCTGCATAAGCACTGCTCCAAGTCCTCGACGAGAAGCGTCGCAATAAACTTCATAATCCTTGCGTTGATCTGGCAGAATCAACACTGGTGATGTAACCAATCGTTTCTTCAACTCTTGGAAACTAGCTTCACATTCCTCAGTCCAATTGAATTTGGTGTCCTTCTTCAATAGCTCAGTCATGGGCTTAGCAATCTTCGAGAAATTCTCGATGAATCTCCGGTAGTATCCTGCAAGTCCAAGAAAACTCCGGATTTCTCCAACTGTCGTGGGTGATTCCCAACTTGTCACTGTGTCAACCTTGGCAGGGTCTACTGCTATTCCTTCTCCAGAAATAACATGTCCAAGGAATCCAACTTCCTTCAGCCAAAATTCACACTTGCTGAACTTGGCGTATAACTGATGTTCTCTGAGCTTCTCAAGTACCAATCGCAAATGCTCCTCATGCTCTTCCTCATTCTTGGAAAAGACTAAAATATCATCAATGAACACCACGACGAACTTATCCAAAAACTCCATAAACACTTTGTTCATCAGGTTCATGAAATAGGCAGGTGCGTTAGTCAGACCAAATGACATAACGGTATACTCATACAATCCATATCTGGTGGTAAAAGCCGTCTTAGGTATATCCTGCTCTCGAATCTTTAACTGATGGTATCCTGATCGTAGATCGATCTTGGAAAATACTTTAGCTCCTTGTAGGCGGTCAAACAAATCATTGATCATCGGCAGTGGGTACTTGTTTTTGATGGTCACTTCATTCAATCCACGGTAATCAACAACCATCCTCAGCGATCCATCTTTCTTCTCCACTAGAAGTACTGGTGATCCCCAAGGTGACGAACTTGGGCGAATATAGCCTTTATCCAGTAACTCCTTGATCTGCTTCTTAATTTCCTCCAAATCTTTTGCGGGCATCCTGTACGGTCTCTTAGATATTGGCCCTGTGCCTGGCAAAAGTTCAATCAAGAACTCAATGTCTCTATCTGGTGGCATGCCTGGCAACTCTTCTGGAAATACATCCGGATAATCCTTCACCACTGGTACTTCCTCCTGTACAACTCCTGATAAGGAATTTACTTGAGTCCTCTTCGGCATATGCCGGGATACATACTTGATCCTTTTTCCTTCCGGGGTGGTAAGCAAAATCGTCTTGCTGGCACAATCGATGTTTCCTCCATACAACGATAGCCAATCCATTCCCAAAATCACATCCAAACCTTGCGACTCCAAAACTATGAGGTCTGAGGGGAAAACATGCCTACCAATGGCCAATGGTATCTGAAAACATCCTTGGCTTGCCATATACTCTGCTCCTGGCGAGGTTACTAACATAGGGGTTTTGAGAACTTGGGTGGACAGCTTAAACTTATTCACAAATCCCCTTGATATGTATGAATGCGATGCACCAGTATCGAAAAGAACGGTTGCAGTAAATGACTTAACCAAAAACTTACCTATTACTGCATCAGGCTGAGCTTCAACCTCCTCCACGCTCACGTGGTTCACATGTCCTTTGTTGAACGGGTTCGGCTTCTTCCCAGAGCTTCCATTGCCATTTCCATTTTGGGCTTCAGGACAATCAGTTGCATAATGTCCAGTCTTCTGGCACTTGAAACAAGTAACATGACTTAGATCCCTCTTGGCTGGGGTAGATGGGTTGGTGCGGTTCTGTCCGTTGCTTCCTCCATTCCCATTACCATTCTTGGAGCCATTATGGTTGTGCGAACTACCTCCTCCATGGGTATGCTGAAACTGTCCTCCCGGTTTCGGGGCAAATCGTGGCTTCTGCTGAGCTCCAGAATTGTACTTCCCTTGTCCATACTTCCTCTTACGGTTTTCAATCTGCTGTTGCTTCCCTTCAATCATGAGAGCTCTATCTACCAGCTCCTGGTAGTTGTTGAAGGTTGCTACCATCAACTGCATACTCAGTTCATCATTCAGTCCTTCCAAAAATTTCTCCTGCTTGGCAGCATCTGTAGCAACGTCATCTGGTGCATAACGTGCTAACTTACTGAAATCCTCCACATACTGGCCTACGGTGCGTCCTCCTTGGCGTAGGTTGCGAAACTCGCGCTTCTTCATAGCCATAGCTCCTGCTGAAACATGAGCTGTACGGAAAGCTTGCTGAAACTGGTCCCATGTGACAGTGTCAATAGGGTGCGTGGCTGTATAATTCTCCCACCATGATGCTGCGGGTCCATCAAGCTGATGTGCGGCAAAACGCACTCTTTCCGCATCTGTGCATCCTGCAGTGGTCAACTCCCTTCCAACTTTGCGGAGCCAATCATCTGCAACAATCGGCTCGGTGCTACTGGAAAACACCGGCGGGTTTAGCCTCAAGAAACGGGCTAAGTGATCAACAGGTGGTGGTGGCGGTGGGTTGTTGTTGTTGTTGTTGCCTTGGTTCTGCACTAACACTTGCATCAGGGCATTCTGTTGCTGAATCAACTGGGTGATCTCCGGTGGGAAAACAAATCCGGTGTCGCGTCTCGGAGGCATCTGATGGGTTAGAAAAGATGAGAGTTAAGAATAGAATGAGGTCTAGAGAGAAAACACTACCCATATGCTCATGAGACAAATACAATCAATATCACTCAATCAATTCAAACAAGGCATAACAATCGATCTAACTAGCGTTACAAAGTGCTTGAACTATACTATTAAATGGGGAAAAACTACTACTGATATGGTGGTCTACTAGAAATTCTGATCCGTTGAAGACTCCATGATGTCTGCTCCAGCTTCGTCAACAAGGTCATCTTCACTTGGTTCCGAGTCAGTGTCGTCGATGATGATGTAGTTATCCGGACAAGTGCATTCGTCATCCTTTGCTTTTGGCACTGGATTTCCCATGAATACTCCAATCTTCTTCTCCAGGTCGTCATTCTTCCCTACTAGTGCGATGATTTCCTCCATATAATCCTCGCGTGTAGCCTTGAGTTCTTCCTCCAGCTCCTTGATCTTGGTTAATGCCTTCTTCAGTTCTTCCTTGTCCGTGCACATCTGGTTCTCCTGGCGACGAATGTGTTGGTTTTGCTCCTGGATGAAAGCTGCAATTGATCCATCCTTCTTGGTTCTGATCATCTCCCATTGCGCGTCTCGGCGTCCACAAATCTGATAAATTGTATCCTTAAGCTCCTGGTGGTAGACTTCTCCAATGCGTCCCATAGCGATGTGTGCGGCCATGCTCTTCCCTAAACTCCAGGTTGGTGCTTCGAAAACCAATCTTATGGGTTCAGTAACTGGCACAAACGTCCTTCCTGGAATGTGAACTTGAATCTTCCAGCTCTCCTCTTCGGGTAATGTGGCGTTGTAGGTTCCGGTGATGCTTGGTATTCCTATGTTCAAATACTTGGTGACTTCCTTCAAGTGTCGACCAAAAGGCGTGTCTTCATCTGGTTGCATGAACTTGCTCCTTGCATCCGCCATTCCTAAAAGAGTAGAAAAGGAGAGGGGTCAGAAATGAGAAGAGAGAAGTGTTCTAGGGCTTAAGCTTAGTGGTCGTGTCCTACAGTCAGCGTGTGCTCTGATACCACCTTTGTAGCGACCAGACCTCAAATGGTCTGTGCTGCTGTGCACCAGTGTCATCCCTGGATCAGTAATGCTGACACGCACAGTACAAATGGAGGATTTATAACAGAGTAGCAATCACACACTTATTACATCGAATATCTCCAAAGAGATTAAGTATGATAAATATGGCTTAAGGCCATCTAAAACGATAACAGCGGAAGACTTGGAAGATAAGTGAGTCCATCAACTCCAGCGGCATCACTGAGTATAAGACCACGACCTAAGGCACCTTACTCGTCGTCTGAAAAGTCTGCAACATGAAACGTTGCAGCCCGAAAACGGGTCAGCACATAGAATATGCTGGCAATGTAACACATAGAGAATAATGAACAATAATAATGCTATACTACATGCATGTATGGCTGGTGGAAAGCTCTATGGTTAAGTTTTAGCGAAAAGCCAATTTTTCCCTACTTCAAAAGAATAAATTTTATTTAACTATCATGGTGGTTGTGAAACATTGAGATGGTTGACAGCATCTCAATCCCAATTAAGAATCATCATTAACCCAACAAAATTAATTAAAAGTAACATGGTGATGAGATTCAAATGATAATCCAGGTACTAGATACTCAAATTGTCCATAACCGGGGACACGGCTAACCATGATTAGTTTGTACACTCTGTAGAGGTTTGCGCACTTTTCCCCACAAGACTCGATCGCCTCCGCTTGATTCTCGCACTGCATGATGTTTGAGAAACGGATGACCGAGACACAGTCTTTCAGAAACAATCACTCTTTACTCCGGGTGGACCGGTACACCTACTTTCCCCTACATCTGCTAGCCCACCTCTTCAAGAGATCATGTAACCTACTCAACTATGCTAGAGCCCATAATAGCTTGTGGCTGCACACGGAAGTTTCTAGCATGAATAATCTTATGATCCCTTTGAGCCTGGGTGGCGGTCCTTATACAAACAGACAACACTGGATTCTCCAGGTGCCTCAATCCACCCAGATGTGAGTTTTAGTTGCCACCTTAGGTAAACCATTATTAACAATCTCACATCTGTCATGAATATCTCTCTAACCCAATCCACGTCTATGAGCATAGCATGGCAATATAATAGCAACGTAGAAGTAACTCCCAAGGGTTTGATAAGAAAACAGGTAATAGGTACTACCTCAACTACTTCCCAATACCCACAATTTAAATAGATCCTAATCATGCAATTGTTTGAGGAATTAGATCTAATGCAATAAAACTGGGTATGGAAGGTATGATCAAAGTGTTACTTGCCTTGCTGATGATCCGCGAAACTTAGCGATTCGAAGTAACAAGCGGCACACTCCGGGTACTCTATCGCAAACAAACAAGCAGACAATCAGTACTCAACTAATGCACAGGTAAAACTCGAATGAAAGATCCAACCAGAGAGTTCAACTTAAGAACTCCGGTTTGCAAAAAGAATCAACTCGAACGAAGCAACGAAAATCAAACGGCGTAAGAAACAAACTTCGTTTACTAATCTGGATCTAGATCAAATTTTACAGTAGAAAAAACCTGTTTGAGTAGGTTAAACGGAAATAGAATTTCGAGACGAAACTCTAGGCGCTTGAATCGCCTGATTCCGATAAACGAGCGAAAAGTTAAACAGAAACGAAGATTCGATCAGAAATCGAGATCTGAGATAATTGCGGAAAAATCCGACGAAAAAGAAAAACGGACGAACGGTTAAAGAACGGACGTTCGTTAACAGCGAAAATCCGACGAACGCGTTCGTTAAAACGAACGAGTCGGTGAACGTCCACAAAATAACAAAACCGAAGAAATAAACCGATCTAGGGTTTTTTTTAACACGATCGGTTTTTTTTTAACAAAACCGGCAAACGGCATCGGAAGATACTCGTCGGGACGGGGCTCCGGCGGGGTCGGCGGGCTCAAGCGGGGGTCCGGCGAGGGGCGGCGGGGTGCGGCGGGGTGCGGCGGGGCGCGGCCCGGCTGCGCGGCGGCGGGCGGCGAGCGAGGCGGCGGCGGCGGCGGGGTGAGAGGGAGGGAGCGGCGGCGGGGCTATTTATGGAGGGGGAGGGGTGCTTGGAGGAGGGGCAAAGGCGGCGGCGGCGGTGTCCGAGCCGGACACGGCGACGGCGGCGGCGTACGCGGGGTGGGCCGGCGGCTCGGCTGGGCCTCGGCCCGGTCGGGCGCGGCGCAATTTTTTTTAAACTTTCCGCCGAAAAATTCGTAGAAAAATAAATAAATATCCAAAAAAGATAAAACAACTTTTCCCCGTCTAGTTAGGATATTTAGAACAGGGTGAACATTTTTTTTGACCCAAAATAATTTTTTTTAAAACATGCTAAATTTTTAATGCAATTTAAATTGCAAATAAAATCCGAATAAAATCCAATAAATGATTTTAGCACTTTTCCTCCAATATTTCAATTGTTTTGGAGAAGTCATATTTTCTTCTCTCGTTTATTTTTAAATGAAATATTTTTCCGGAGAGAAAATAATTAAAACCAAAATCCTCGTTTTATTATTTGATGGAAATCAAATATGAAAATTCGAGAAAATCCCCAATTCTCTCCGAGGGTCCTTTATTTGCTTAGGATTTATCGAGGATTCGTCAAATGCAATAAAATATGATATGCAACGATGATCTATGTATAACATACCAAATTGAAAATTTGGGATGTTACATTTTTTTCGGTTTTAGGAAAAAACCGCCGGTTTTTCTTAAAACCATAGATCGGTTTTTTTAGATCGCCTCCTATTTTCTCGGTTTAGTTCCGTCTGCGAACGTTCGTTCGTTTTAACAAACGAATTTGCCCATTCGTCTCTGTTAGCGGACGTTCGTCCGATAGATTTTTCTTTTTCCGTTTTTTTCGGCCAGGGACCTATCTGCGATTATTTTTATCGCAGATTAGCCCCTCATCTTCATACCCTCGCAACTTTTTAACCATTCGTCCAAATCCAGTGAAACCAACGCCAAAATCTTCGTCTCGAGCCCCTCTTTCTATTTAGTCAACTTGGACAAGGGTTTGACAATTTAAAATTTTGTTTTAAGCAGATTTGTATTCGAAGTTCTTTTGACCGTAGTTTCAGTTCCGTAGCTCCGATTTGACCGATTCTTTTTGCAAATGGAATCTCTTCAGTTCAACTTTTAGATTGGATCTTCTTATTTGAGTCTTACCGTTGCATCTATGCTTGAGTGCTTATGTATGCTATTGTTTGTTTGCGATAGAATTTCCGGAGTGCGAAGCGTGCTACTACGAGTCTCTAGGATTTGCGGATCGTCAGCAAGGCAAGTAACACATTGATCATACCCCTTTATTACCGAGTTTTTATGCATTAGTTACAACCCTCAAACACTGCATGATTAGTTTGTAATTAACATGTGGTTCTTGGGAAGTAGTTGATGAGGTAGAACCTATTGCCCTTTTATTATCAAACCCTTGGGAGTTACTCCTACGTTATGCTTATATTGCCATGCTATGCTCGTAGATGTGGATTGGGTTTGAGTGTATCCATGATAGATGTGAGATGTTAATTAATGGTTAACTTAAGGTGGCTACTTAAATACACATCTCGGTGGATTGGTTGCGGGCACCTGGAGAATCCAGTGTTGTCCTAGGATATCCCGGAGTACCCGTGTGATCATCCTATGGTTCGCCACCCAGGCTCAAAGGGATCATAAGATTATTCATGCTAGAAACTTTTGTGTGCAGCCACAAGCTATTATGGGCTCTAGCATAGTTGAGTAAGTTGCATGACCTCTTTCAGTGGTAGGCTAGCAGATGTAGGGGATGTAGGTTGGTACTGTCTACCCAGAGTAAAGAGTTAATACTTCTGAAAGACTGTGTCTCGGTCATCCGTTTCTCAAACACCATGTAGTGTGAGAAATCCAGCGGAGGAGATCGAGTCTTGTGGGGAGAAGTGCGCAAACCTCTGCAAAGTGTACAAACTAATCATGGTTAGCCGTGTCCCCGGTTATGGACATCTTGAGTATCTGGTTCTTAGATTATCATGTTGATCTCATCACTCTAATTAATTTGTTGGTTATTAATACTGCTTAATTGGGATTGAGTTGGAGGAACCTTCTCAATGTTTAACAACTACCATGATAGTTAAACAAAATATATTCCTTTGTTGTAGGGAAAAATTGGCTTTTCGCAAAACATTATAACCATAGAGCCTCCACCAGCCATATATGCATGTAGTGATAGCATTTACTCTGTTCATTGCTCTACTGTGTTACATTGCCAGCATATTCCATGTGCTGACACGTTTTGGGCTGCAACATATCATGTTGCAGACTTTTCAGACGAAGAGTAAGGTGCGCTAGGTCGTTGTCGTGCACTCAGCTATGCCGTTTGAGTTGATGGACTCACCTTATCTTCCAAGCCTTCCACTATTATCTTTTTAGATGGCCTTAAGCCATATTTATTGTAATAAGTTCTCTTTTGAGACATTCGATGTAATAAGTGTGTGATTGAACTCTATTATAAATCCTTCAAGTACTGTGTGTGTCAGCATTACCGATCCAGGGATGACACTTATGCACAGAGATTTGACAGTCTGAGCTCGGATCGCTACATGCATAAGGGACCTAATTCTTCTGTGCAGCAACGAGGATAATCCTCAGATCACGGACCTAGTCCGTATCATTGCTACTATAATCTTGCAACTTAGTTTTCTCTAGGAACATATAAATAAAACGGGGAAGCTATACGCGAGCTATTGATCTACAACATAGATATGCAAATACTACCAGGACTAAGTTCATGATAAATTAAAGTTCAATTAATCATATTACTAAGAACTCCCACTTAGATAGACATCCCTCTAGTCATCTAAGTGATCACGTGATCAATATCAACTAAACCATGTCTGATCATCATGTGAGATGGAGTAGTTTTCAATGGTGAACATCACTATGTTGATCATATCTACTATATGATTCACGCTCGACCTTTCGGTCTCAGTGTTCCGAGGCCATATATGCATATGCTAGGTTCGTCAAGTTTAACCCGAGTATTCTACGTGTGCAAAACTGGCTTGCACCCGTTGTATGTGAACATAGAGCTTATCACACCCGATCATCACGTGGTGTCTCGGGACGACGAACTATCGCAACGGTGCATACTGAGGGAGAACACTTGTACCTTGAAATTTAGTGAGAGATCATCTTATAATGCTACCACCGTACTAAGCAAAATAAGATGCATACAGGATAAACATCACATGCAATCAATATAAGTGATATGATATGGCCATCATCATCTTGTGCCTTTGATCTCCATCTCCAAAGCACCGTCATGATCACCACCGTCACCGGCTTGACACCTTTATCTCCATCGAAGCATCGTTGTCGTCTCGCCAACTATTGGTACTACGACTATTGCTACCGCTTAGTGATAAAGTAAAGCAATTACATCGCGATTGCATTTCATACAATAAAGTGACAACCATATGGCTCCTGCTAGTTGCTGATAACTGTTACAAAACATGATCATCTCATCCAACAATTTATATATCATCACGTCTTGACCATACCATATCATAGCAAACCCTGCAAGAACAAGTTAGATGTCCTCTACTTTGTTGTTGCAAGTTTTACGTGGCTGCTACGGGCTTCGTAAGAACCGTTCTTACCTACGCGTCAAAACCACAACGATTTTTCGTCAAATGTGCTGTTTTAACCTTCAACAAGGACAGGGCGTTGTCACACTCGATTCAATTAAAGTTTGAGAAACAGACACCCACTAGCCACCTGTGTGCGAAGCACGGCGGTAGAACCAGTGTCATGAATGCGGTCATGTAATGTCAGTCTGGGCCGCTTCATCCAACAATACCGCCGAATCAAAGTATGACATGCTGGTAAGCAGTATGACTATTATCGCCACAACTCTTTGGGTTCTACTCGTGCATATAACATCTATGCATAGACCGGCTCGGATGCCACTATTGGGGAATGTAGTATTTCAAAATTTTCCTACGATCACGCAAGATCTATCTAGGAGAACCATATCAACGAGCGGGGAGAGTGTGTCCATGTACCCTCGTAGACCGAAAGCGGAAGCGTTTAGTAACGCGGTTGATGTAGTCGAACGTCTTCGTGATCCAACCGATCAAGTACCGAACGCACAGCACCTCCACGATATGCACACGTTCAGCTTGGTGACGTCCCTCAAACTCTAGATCCAGCTGAGGTTGAGCGAGAGTTTCGCCAGCACGACGGCGTGGTGACAGTGATGATGAAGTTACCGACGCAGGGCTTCGCCTAAGCACTACGACAATATGACCGAGGTGGAAAACTGTGGAGGGGGGCACCACACACGGCTAAAGATCAACTTGTGTGTCTATGGGGTGCCCCCCTCCCTTATATATAAAGGAGGGGAGGAGGAGGCCGGCCGACAACAAGGGGCACGCCAAGGTGGGAGCAATCCTACTCCTAGTAGGAGTAGGTTTCCCCCTTTCCTAGTCCAAGTAGGAGAAGGGGGGAAGGAGGAGGAGGAAAGAAGGAAGGAGGGGGGCGCCGCCTGTTCCCCTTGTCCAATTCGGATTGGGGCAAGGGGGGCGTGTGCCACCTCCTGGCAGCCCTCTCTCTTTTCCACTATGGCCCATGGGGCCCAATAGCTTCCCGGGGGAGGGTGGGTTCCGGTAACCCCCGGTACTCCGAAACTTATCCGATATGACCCGAACCATTCCGGTGTCCGAATATAACCTTCCAATATATGAATCTTTATGTCTCGACCATTTCGAGACTCCTCGTCATGTCCATGATCTGATCTGGGACTCCGAACAACCTTTGGTACATCAAATCACATAAACTCATAATACCAATCGTCATCGAACGTTAAGCGTGCGAACCCTACGGGTTCGAGAACTATGTAGACATGACCGAGACACATCTCTGGTCAATAACCAATAGCGGAACCTGGATGCTCATATTGGCTCCTACATATTCTATGAAGCTTTTTATCGGTCAAACCGCATAACAACATACGTTGTTCCCTTTGTCATCGGTATGTTACTTGCCCGAGATTCGATCGTCGTTATCATCATACCTAGTTCAATCTCATTACCGGCAAGTCCCTTTACTCGTTCTGTAATGCATCATCCCGCAACTAAATCATTAGTCACATTGCTTGCAAGGCTTATAGTGATGTGTATTACCGAGAGGGCCCAGAGATACCTCTCCGACAATCGGAGTGACAAATCCTAATCTCGATCTATGCCAACTCAACAAACACCACCGGAGACACCTGTAGAGCATCTTTATAATCACCCAGTTACGTTGTGACGTTTGATAGCACACTAAGTGTTCCTCCGGTATTCGGGAGTTGCATAATCTCATAGTCATAGGAACATGTATAAGTCATGAAGAAAGCAATAACAATAAACTAAATGATGATAGTGCTAAGCTAACAGATGGGTCTTATCCATCACATCATTCTCTAATGATGTGATCCTGTTCATGAAATGACTACACATTTCTATGGCTAGGAAACTTAACCATCTTTGATTAACGCGCTAGTCTAGTAGATGCATACTAGGGACACTCTGTTTGTCTATGTATTCACACATGTACTAAGTTTCCGGTTAATACAATTCTAGCATGAATAATAAACATTTATCATGATATAAGTAAATAGAAATAACAACTTTATTATTGCCTCTAGGGCATATTTCCTTCACCCCATGTCTTGGTTTTGACGTTGTCGATGGTGTCAGAACTCTCAGGCTCAAGGGTGGCGGTCTTGCTGGTGTTAGGAAAGTCGGCCCGGCAAGGCTCTTGCCGGGGCTATGTAGGCCGCCCCGGCAAGGGTGTTTCCGGGGGAAATCCATCTTGCCCCTTTGCTCTTCATGCTTCTGGCTTGAGCACTGCCTTGGCACTCTTGTACCTTTGCTTCCTCTGCCCCGCCCAGCATGGCTGCAGGTGTGGCTACAACTGTCCATGCATAAGTAAAGGGGTACAGAAAGGCCCCTACTTTTGTACACCGACAATGGAGTTAGTTCAGGGTTAGTCATGAGCTAGAAACTAACTCTAACCTCTAGCTATGTTGAGTATCCAAAGTCCAAATAGGGTTGTGTTGTTGTTGTTGCTGCTGCTCTTCTACGTATATCTAGACATCATTAGAACATTAATGTAACACTCTTCCTTGTTGCTATGTAGCCTAGGATTGCATATTTAGACATTAAGTACAGTGCATGTTGCTATGTAGCCTCAAATATATTACATAAGGCCCTAGTTAACCTAACGATAAATGGGTTGCAAATATATTCAGTTAAAAGTCCGATTCACTGATTAGTCCCTTATCAGCCCCCGGCCTATATGGTACCAGCTACCGATATCCTGAACAGTGAGCATATATAAGCCATGGGATGAAACTTACCTTGATGGAAAACACCAATCGTTCCCAAAATTGTCCTGTGTAGGTACATCGAGAAGCATGTTAAGCACAATAGGCTAAACATCAACCAAAATTATCCATGGTAGACAAAATAATCTCCAAAAGATAGCTTCAGTGTTCAGGTTTAAGCACGCCAGTAAAGCAAAACAACTGGAAAGGTGTGTTAACTGCTACATGCACAACATTTAACAACAAGCAAACATAGTCATTCAAACTGGTATTGTGCCGGTCTAAGTACATTGGTTATTGTTCAATAAAAATGGAAAGGCATTTTAACTACAAGATGCAGCAACCAAATGTAGTCATTCATCGTGGTATTGTTGAAACTGGTAATGATGAAATTGAATTGCACAGTTCATATTTGCACATATAGAACATCACGTTGTGAATAACTAGAATAAACAAGGCATACTATGAACAACCAAAGATAGTGTTTGAAACTGGACATATGTTAACTACAAACAACCGAATAATTAAAAAACTTTAAAAGAGGCATATGCTAGCTATAACAGGCTTAACCGCAAGCAAATATATGCATTCCTATCGGTATGTTTAAAACTAGATTGATGAAATGTAATGCACAGTAAATAATTGCACATATAGAGCATCACATTGTGAACAACTGAAATAAACAAGGCATACTGCAAACAACCAGATATAGCAATTAAAACTGGACATATTCTCACTACACTACAAAAGGGACTCTACAAAAAAGATCATGGGTTTCCCCCTGTGAAGAGGCACGACAAAACAAATCATGGGCTTCCTCACTTGTCACAGATGGGCTCGTTCTCGTGGGAAGAGCACAGACCCTGGATGCGCTCCATGTTGTCGTAGATGGGCTCCTTCCCCTTGGAAGAGCACGGCTGTAGGGTGCCCTCCCTGATGTCGCAGACGGGCTCTTTCCCCTTAGAAGAGCAGATGGGATCTTTCCCCTTGGAAGAGCAGGAGAGGATGCCCTCCTCGTGGTCGCCATCGATGATGTCTGACTTGGAAGCTGTGGATCCCAAGCCAACATCGCAGAACGTGTCCTTCAGAAATGACAAAAGGGGCTCGATGGTGATGTAGGTTGGCAAATTCTTGACAGCGAGCCAGAGGATATCAGCGGCGGGGCCATGGATGAGATCGACGGTGGTTGAACCCGAGGGGTTGGGGGTGGCCAACTTAACCCGTGACATAGTCCACCTCAGGCCATCGCAGTCGACGACCTCGATGTCGTAGCCGGTGTCCGCGACATACCCGCATACTCTAGCCCACTGATTAAGTGTCTGCAGCAAGTAATGGTCATCAGCTTCCTCGGTGACGTTGGGCGAAGAGACTGTGATACACCTCTTTTGGGCCAGTCGCTCCTCGAGCTCCACGAGAAGCGTAGTCGGGCTTAGGCTGCGACGCTCTAGAATCGGGGATGGCGATGGGGATGGGGATATGTGGGAAAGGGGGCGTTTGGCAGGCGTCATCTAAAAAACTCAGGGCGGCCTGGGTATGGAAATCAGTGGGTAAGCTGCACGGGCAGGCAGATGTTGACAATGGAGGCCTTGCGGCGGCGGTGGCGGCAGGGACCTTGCTTGGGTTTTGAGCGAGGGAGGGGGTGTGTGTGTGCGCACGCCCAAGGAGGTTTTGGTGTGTGTGTGTGTGTGTTGGAGGCGGGGTGTGTTTGAGGAAATGACGTGGGTACTGAAAATTTTACTACGCGGGAGTGAAATGCAGGGGCTATTGAAAATTTTGATGATGGTGCATCGCACACGGTCCGGAGATAACAACCATGTGTTATGAAACAAAAAAACCCCCGAGGCGGGCAGATATTTTTGAGGGATGCAGACGGGATTGGGAACAAGAAACATCACACACAGTCGAAACACAATAACCGTGTGTTATCAAACAGAAAAAACTATAGGCGGGTAGATATTTTTGAGAGGGGAAGCCTCGTGGAGCCCAATGCACACGGTTAGTTTGAGTGAACCGTGTCTGTTGTGTCATTCGACTTGTCTAATGTTCATAAATTTGGCGAAAAATGACGCGGGAGAGGTCATAACACGAACACACTTGCATGTGGACCAAATTTATGTATGAAAAGAGTGGTTTGAGTTTCAAATACCAAATGCAACTTCGATGTGGCACCTATCTCGCAAAGCACACGGTATTGCTTGCCCCCACCCCCACCCCCCGTGTCGGCATGAAGGGAATCCTAAGCTATGAATGCATGCCCCCTCCCCCCCAACCGAGGTTCACTTAGCAAAGTGTGAAGTAGCTAGCAGCCCCCTCCCTCTGTCGGCACGAAGGGAATCCTAAGCTATATATGAATGCATGCCGCCCCCAACCGAGGTCCACCTAGCAAAGTGCATAGTAGCTAGCAGCCCCCTCTTGTCGGCACAAAGGGAATCCTAAGCTATGAATACATGCCCCCCCAATCGAGGTTCACCTAGCACAGTGCGAAGTAGCAGACCCCCACACACTTTCAGTCGGCAGGCCAGAGAGGCATCTCACCAAGATGGATCGTAAAACGGATCAAGAATAATCCACCTTGGTCGTACAACCTCTCTCTTGTTGTTGGTCAAAGTGCTGGCCGTCCATGCGACCCCGGAGATGGGCTAGCTTGCCAATAATCATGCAAGTAGCTAGTCCCCGGAAGACAACCACTGCATGCGTGTGGCGCAAACATATATATGGAGAGGTGCGTTTTTGAGTACACAATGGAACAACTTTGATGTGGCATCGTGATTTCGGACTAGAAATCCCCACACTGAGTGAGGGTTTGGTTGACGATGCATATGCATGTTACACCACACTTCAAGCCGACGACTGGGATTCATGCATGCATGCGTGCATAGTATATGCGCTCAAAGTTAATTAGGTCTGAATCTCACCATGACCTATACTACGATAACACGAACCAAATGAAGAATCCGCCATGGTAACCTATCGTCTTGTCGGTCAAGGTGATCATGGATGTCCACGCGGGCCCACAAATATATAGGCTTGTCGCCGATAACCACGCGAGGGAGTTTACCGTTCGAAGGCAACCACTACATGCATATGTATGGAGGTGATGCGTGCATGCATGTTTGAATACCATTTCACAACATTCATGTGGTGCGTGCGTCGCAAATCGTACACTCCCCACACAGAGCGAGCGGTTCATGACGTGTCGTTGTACTAGCCACTTCAACTCGATGGGAGGGATTCGTGCATACACATGCATGTGTGTGTGCTCAAACTGTATCATGCATGTATATATATACCGTATATATATATACCGTATTACAAGCAAAAAAATTAATCCCCTCCTAAGTCAAATTAACCTCTCTCGTTGTCAGGCAAAAAGTAGTGATGCACCAAGTGGGCCCACAGATGGAAATCATCGACATCGCTGATAACCGCTTAAGTGGGTGCGAGAGGACAACCACCATCACTTTGCATGTGGGCCAAACATATATATGTTGAATACCCAAAATGCAAAACTTTGATGTGCCACATCACTACTAGGAAAATACTTATAGATAGAGTTTTACCAGTAGCATTTGTTTATGACCACACGCTACTAGTAGCTAGTAGTAGCGCTGGGTAGAAAGCGCGCTACTGGTATGTGTTAGCAGCAGCGCTTGTTACCTAGCCCCACGCTAATGCTAAGTGTAACACACCACACCCCTTGGTCAATAAATATTAGCAGCGCTGGTCGTCCAACCGGCGCTACTATTAGTTTTGGATCTATAGCACCTGTTTAGATAAACGCGCTACTGCTATTTTTTTCTGTGTATAACGTTTTACCAGTAGCGTGTTTTTCTAGACCGCACTATAGGTAGTGCAACACTAGCCATAGATATTTTGCAAGCTGCCATAGCAGTAGCGTGTTTTGGCTCCCCGCACTACTGTTATGGTCGCCAGCCACCTACCACCTTTCCCCTCCTTCCTCCCCTTTCTTCTTCCTCTCACCCTTCCTTTCTCCCCCTTTCCTTGCACCTTGCTTGTTCTAATGCTCCCCCTCCACCACCCCTCCATTAGAGCCCTCCCTTCTTCTCTTCTTTGCCCTTCCACCACCCCCTCTTCTTTGCCCCTCCAACACACCCCTCCATTAGAGCCCTCCCGTCACCACCCCCCTCTTTCTTTGCCCTCCACCACCACCCCTCCATTAATGCCCTCCCTCCCCCTCTTCTTTGCCCTCCACCACCCCCTTCCATTAATGCCTTCCCTCTTCTCCTCTCTCCCTCTCCTCCCACTCTCTCCCTAGCTCTCTCTCTCTCCCTAGGGAGCTAGCTACCTAGTTAGAGCTATATATATCTAGAGCTACTAGGTAATTAAGAAGAAAGGTGCTTGATATCCCTCTCGACACATAGGTGAGCAAAAAAATGTTTTTGTGTGGATAAGGACCAATACTATATATATGGGTGATATGAGAATATACCGAATTGTGTGTGGCATAATTTGAGTTGCCTACATTGTGTATTTGATGAAATAATGTGGGTGACATGAGTTGCCTATGTTTTGCCGAAATGTCGATTCAATTCCTTTTCGGCGAATTTCGGGCAATCTCAGTATGTCCTATGTTTAGGGAAGGTCATGCTGAATTTTTGTATGAATTTGATCCATGCATGCATATATACGTGGTTATAATATTTGCTCCACACGCAGGTGATCATGAAGGTCAATGGAAGGATGGTGGAAAGATACTGGCAATCCGGTGTGGACGACATGTATGAAAAAAGACTGAAGGATGTTTTATGTCCGTGTCAAAAATGCAAAGGAATAGTCAGGCTCGACCCCTTTGAGGGTGGCACATTCAAGGCGCACCTGCTCATGCATGGTTTCATGCATGGCCATACTCGGTGGATAAGTGAAGATGATGATGATGAGGATGTCGACGGGGCAGGAAATAACGACATGGCGCCACCAGACGAAGAGATGACCAATTATGTGCCCGAAGAGGAAGACGGCCTCGAAAATGTCGATGGCGAAGAGGCAGTTCAAGGCGGACAAGACGCGGCCGCCGTATTCGTCGCTACTAAGTTCAGCCATGCGGGACCCACATGTTCGAGACATGCTTCGCAAGAAGACGACTAGCGACAGAGCTGCTTCTAGAGAGGAGGCCAAACTGGCGCAACTGGAGGTGAACTCGATGACTCCTTTGTATGATGGTTGCAATCCCGAGGTGACCCGCTTCAGTTCCACATTAGAACTTCTAAAGAAGAAGGCAAAAAATCAAATGGACAGATACAAGCCTGGATGAGCTTCTGAAGTATCTAAAGAAGGTTCTTCCCGTGGGAAGCCTGTGTCCTACTAGTGTCGAGGAGGCAAAGAAAAACGTGTGCCCTCTTGATCTGCCACACATTAGATATCACACATGCATCAATGATTGCATCATATATCGGAACGAGCACGCGGAAAAAACCATCTCTCCAAAGTGCAATGATTCACGATATAAAAAGGCCGGAAAGAAAGCTCCACAGAAAGTTTTATGGTACTTTCCGATCACTCCGCGTCTATAGCGGTATTTTGTAGATCCTAAGGAAGCAAAGCATATGCGCTGGCACGCGGAGAGGGCGAAGCCAGATGACGGAGATGAGCCGAAGCTGAGACACCTCGCAGATGCTAGCCAGTGAAGAGCATTAAATTCTGAATTTGAATTTTTCACAAATGATCCAAGGAACATCGTGCTTGGCACTAGTAGTGATGGCATGAATCCATTTGGCAACCAGAACACCAATCATAGCACATGGCCCGTGTTTGTATGGATGTACAACCTTCCCCCTAGTTGTGCATGAAGGAAAAATACATACACATGGCTATGCTTATTCAAGGGCCGAGACAACCGGGAAATGATATAAATTTGTATCTCGGGTTACTGAAAGAGGAGCTACATACCTTATGGACAACGCCGGCCAAGACATGGGATGCAAGCAAAGGAGAGTATTTCTACATGAGAGTCGCGCTGATCACGACGGTGCAGGACTATCTCGGTTACGGCTATCTCTCCGGCCAGGTGTGCCACGGATATTGCGGATGCACGAGGTGCATGGATGATACAACTTCTCTGCAGCTATCGAAAGATGGCGGGCCTTCGAAAATAGTTTGCATGGGGCATCGAAGATTACTTGAGAAGGATGACACGTGGAGAAAGCGTGGAGATCTATTCAATGGTAAGACTGAGCATCGAGGTCCTCCACGTAAGCGTAGCGGTGCAGAAATATATAAGTTATTGAAGAACTGGGAAGAGTGCCCCTCGCCGAGAAAGATGAAGAAAAAGGCGCCGGAGCCCCTGCTGAAGGTATGGAAGACGAGATCTGTTTTCTGGGACATGGAATACTGGCCCATACTAGACACGCCTCATAGCCTTGATCAAATGCATCCTACGGGATACAGCTAACTTCAACACCACGAAAATACGGAAGAATGAAAATTTGAAGAAGCTGCTCCTAACTAGGTTGCACGCAAGATTCCTGTTCCCCGGTCGGAATGATGATGTCGACCCATGGGATGATGATGCCATGAAAAAAATCAACAACAAAGCCCTAGGGAAGTTCAGCAACGCATTGAGCGCTTGGAAAACTAGGGTGAAAAAGGTGATTGAAGTAGACCATGAAACCTACGCCGAGATTGTTGCAGACAATCCAAAAATTACGATAGAGGAATTTGAAAAGTTCAAGGAGACTTGCAATGAAGAAGCTGCTAAGGCCAGGTCGGAGAGAGGCAAGCAGCTCCAGGCAAAGAACATGGGGAACCACCGCCTTGGAAGTCATGGTTACATGGGAAAGAGGCCCGTGTGGGCTAAGGAGGACGCAGAACATGAACGTTAGGGGATCCCAGACCCATTGGCTGACTTCACCGACCAGCAGGAGCACGACTTCATCAGGGCCCGATTCTCTTGGGACCCCAAAAAAAATATTTTTTTTCACCGACGGGCCGACTACGAAATTAATGAGATTACTGGTAATTATCCTTTTACCACCTTACATATTAGCTTCTAATCAATGAAGTCTACTACATTCTAGTCGCATTCGTAAATGATTCACGGTCCATTTTGCAGGGAGAGCAACACAAGCTTGCGGCCGAAAGCGACTCGTCGACTCAGTCGACTCAGTCATCGGCGAAGTACAAGTGGGACACTCCTTTAAACCGGGCCATGAACATAATGATGGGACACCCACCCGGCCAGCGGCCGCAATATCGGCGAAGTACTATTATAACGAGGACCCCGAGGCTAAAAGACAGAGAAAGAAGTTCAGTCAAGTGACTATCGACGAGAAGGTGGCGCGGGCGATGGAGAAAGCAAAAGCTGAGATAATCGCTGCCTGTAGACATGATATGGTGGCTGCCTCTCCAAGCTTGATTCCAACAGTGGTCACATGGGTGCAATAAAATCCAAACGCGCCACCAAGTGGTTTGCCCATGCCCAGCTTCACCAGGAGAAACTCAATGAACACCGCACCCATACCCGTACCTAGTATGGCAACCGCACCCGCAGCTCCTCCAGCACCTGCTCCTAGCTCTCACAGCAGCCCTAGCTCCGTCTCTGGCTTGAATGTTGGGCCGTCGACATTGGCTGAGCTCAACGCCCTCACGGTAAATACGCGTCGCACCTTCGTCAACTCAACTAATTAATTAATCTTCAGTTGCTGTTCTTTTTGGATCTCTGACGCCGCACGTATATGTCTTTGTAGGCCGACTCCACTCCGTGTACCCTCCTTTACCACATGAAGGGCGGGTTGGTGGATGTGGGGAAGGGTACTATAGTGAAGCCTGAGGATCGATTGTTTCACCGCCGGCAGATGCCTGATAACGCCTTAAGGGTCTCCATGGCGAGTGTGAAAGCGGGCTACGAGGGTTTCCCTCGTCCGATACAAACCGATGGAGAGGATGACGAGACCCCCATGCAGCTTGGCCAATGCAAAAATTGGCCGATCCTGTGGCCGAAAAATCTTCTTCGTGTCGAGGTGGCCGGGAGCACACCAATGGGACCTCAGGAAGGTATGACCACAACACCACCTACACAAGTACAACCATCATCTATGCTGCTTGCTGAGATCGAGAGACATGAGGAAGGAGGGCCAACGGTTCCGGCAGATGATGCCATCTGGCCCATGGAAGAGGATATGGATCATGACATGGAGGAGGCCGATGACCCTCTCAAGTATCTCAATACTACCTTCGACAACGAAGTAACAATGAGTCAACCATATGAATATGAGATGCACGTACCAGAGCTGGAACGTCCTCGGGAGTGCAAGAAGTCTTTGTTCATGCAATCCTCGCAGGACACGCCTCCAGATGCCGGCTCCGCCCAAGCTCAACTAATTAGCCAGAGTCGTCCAATGCTGAGCCAACAACACTAGGGGTGGTGCTCAGGGAGGGTCTGACAGACCCACCAGCACCTGAGCCCACCAAGAAGAAGCAGAGGAAGAGACAGACGGCGAGAAAATCCAATAAAGCTGGCAATGTTGGTTCTAGCAGCCAGCCGCCTTCGACCAAGGTTGACCATGTACCGATGAAACATGCGCCATTAATCCATGTCGCGGGAGAGCCAATTGTACCGGCGAATGCACTAGCTGCCATAGCATGGGATCTCAGGAGACTCCATGACCATGTGCTTTTGACAGAGAGAAGCCTCCTCGCCTCGGATGATCCAAGATACCCACTTTATATGGTTCATGTGCCGAGCAGTTGCAAGATGTATGTCCACACATGCCTCGTGGACCTCTTCTTCCTGAGGTTTAATTACATCTTCCAGATGTTTCAAATGAGCACACTCGATTTTACGTTCGTCCGCCTGTATGCGCTGCACATGAACTACATCATCAGGAGAGAGCAAGTCACCGGTCTTGCGGTCGCGGACCCATACTACATGCATGAGGGCTTCTTGTCAATCAACGATGCGAACCGTCAATATGCGAGTCAGTACAGCAAAGAATTCTTGGTCAGCAATAAGGACAAAGAAACGATTCTCCTACCTTATCATCCCAGGTAAGTCATCCGCGGATAGCACTATAACACATACATCCTTTCATGCATTTCAATAGTTACTTTGCACGCATGGAGGCTAACTTGATCGTGTATTTTGCACAGCGGGGGGTGTCGTGTCGTTCTCATTATTCTTTACCCACGTTACTCCCGCACTCTATATTTGGACCCGTCGAAGAACATACAGAAGAAAGGTTACACACACATAATGTATGTTCTGGACAGAGCTATGCTGGGCTTCAGCATGCGGGGTGCCTACATCCAATGGAAAAAAACAAAGAAGGTCGGGCATTGTTTCGGCCACAAGACTGACTTCTATTGCATCCAGCAACCGGCAAGAAGTGAGAATGATGGATTCTACGTCATCCATCTAATGATGGAGTACAGAAGGGATGTGCAATCACTTTGCATGAAATCTTCATCCGATACCCACATCTAGAGATGGGCCGAAGCCTTTGGAGCCGTGCCGGATAATCATCTTCGAAATGATTTCTACCGGATCCAGCAGGAAATTGCGTCCATCATCATGAAAGATGTCATCGAAGAGAATGGGATGTTCTACGGCGGCCCAATATCGCGAGCTGACGTCCGAACCCGCATTGCCCTACAGCGTCAGGACAAGACACCTTTCACTAAGCTTGGGTGCACCCTTCCGGATATGGACAGATGGGAAGAGTGCACTACTTAAAAGAAATGTGTCTATTTAGTTACTTGTTACTTTCTGTACGACGAAACTTCGAATCTCTCAGTACGACATAACTATTAGATGTATGGTGCCGCGCTCTAGTTAATTACTTTCGGTACGATGAAATTTGTTAACTATGTTTACTATATATGTTGCTTCTATTTCATAACTATTTCGTTGAATTCGCTTCATGATATATATATATATATATATATATCTCTGCGTGTGTGTGTGTGTGTGTGCATCTGTGACAGGTATATAGATCAACGATGGCGAGGAAGTGGTATGCCGTGTATATAGGGCATGTTCCGGGTGTGTATGATGAGTGGCCAGAATGTCAGGCCCAAGTCTCTGGCTTCTCCGGCGGAAGCCAGAAAGGGTTTGATAGTAGAGCAGAAGCCGAAGCCGAAGCTAGTTACTTGAGATTCATAGCACAACAGGGGATTCAGAACTAGCGCCGCTGCAAAAACTACTACATAATACCCCTTTTGATCATCGTGATCGCTCTTATCTTCTATGCGGTCATATCATAGTCTACATAGATGATGAAACATGAGTATGTGACCATGTAGTTGCATGTATTGACAACTTGTAATGACTTGTAACGCTATTTCGAGACATGTGTTCGACCATGATTGATGACGATGATACACTTGAGACATGTCGAGACTTCTAATAACTTTGGCTCATCGTTGACTCACTTGCTTTTCAATGAATATGCATGTTATTGTATAAACGGTGGATTTGTTTAATTGTGTATGGAGCCAAAACGCAAAAAAAATTACAAAAGTTAGCAGTGGCGTGGGGGTAAAGATTACCAGTAGCACTCAAGTAACAATAGTGCTGGCTAGTTCCACGCGCTGTAGATAATTATCAATAGCGCGGGGGTGAAGCGCGCTACAGCTAGCTTTAGATACCAGTAGTGCTAGGCCAAACAAGCGCTACTGCTAAAGAATAGCTATAGCGTTGTAGCAGTAGCGCGACTGCCCGCGCTACTAATAGCAAAAAAACCAGCGCTACTGGTAATGGTTTTCCTAGTAGTGCATGCCTCAAAAACCGTAAACCATGCACCCAAATAGAGCGAGGTTCATGAAGCGTACTACATATGATAGTCCCCTTCCACCCTCTTTGACACATACGATATGCTCCTACCGTAATACGTACAACCCAAAAGGAATCCTCCTCGATGGTGAAATAAATGAACCTCTCCCGATGTAGGTCAAAGTGATGCATGCATGCATCAACGATGGCCACGTGGGCCCATAGATGGAAGCGTCACACGTGAGTGTCCTAGCTAGGATAACCACCGCCTGCATACATGTGTCCCAAAGAGGTGTTGTGTGATGTTTGAATAGCCAATTTCACAATTTTGATGTGGCACGTGCCTCGGAAACCGAAAAGTCCCGACACTGAGTGAGGTGTACTTGTTCACGGACGCGTACGTATAGTATATATGCTAGTCCCCTCCCACCTCTTCGATGCATACTATATACCACCATAACACAAACAAAAAAGATTCTACCTTGCTGGTCAAATTAACCTCACTGCCGGCTGTTCATCAAATTGATGGACGACGACCTCGCGGGCCCACAGAAAGCGTCACATGCGAGTATCAAGTGTGGTGTAGGAGAACCATCGACTGCATGTAGCCAAAACATGTATGTATGAAAGCATTGTGTAATGTTTTAAATAACAAATTCATGACTCTGATGTGGCACCGGCCTGCCTAACAAAACGAACCCACACGGTGGCTCACAACTCGTAGTGTACTGCGAGCCACCCGCCACCCCTAGACGCACACACCCACAGACACACTGCAAATTCACCGCAACTACGATGCATGTTAAATTAATTATCCTGCGGTGAACATATGTTACCAAAGGAGGAACATTTTAATTTAAAAAAAAACAAAGATCATTATGACATTTTAGTACATTATGTGATTGATTTTCTATGGGTATAATGTGCAAAAATCAAATTTGAGCTACATGCACACGTGACAGTGCACCTAAATGGATTGCAAAAACAAATGTGTCTCACTGGGTGCATGTTTAATCCCCGTGCAACAAATTTGAGACATTGAGAATCTTGATTTTCAAATTCTAGTACATCCAAAACTTATTTGAAGTTCGTGAAGCTTATCGTGTTGTCATATGGACACCAATACAAAGTGGCATTGTACTTACCGTGTTGTCATATGGAGACCAGTCTTGATGTAATCTTTATGTAATTACAAACGCGAGATTATTAATAATTAGGAACCAATATCCCAAATGGATTATTTATTCGAACCGTGAGCGTTAGACCAAGAATGGATACGTGTCATGTTTCGGTTAAGCAATAAAGCGGAAGCATTAATCATCCAAATAGAAAAACAATATACGTGCCGCCACGCGACCCGTGTGCCGTGCGAGCAGGTGTGAGTCGACGGGGCGCATGCGAGTAGTCCGCCGCTTAGGCAGGACGGGAGGTGTGCGTGCAGGTGTGTGAATTGACGAAGGCGTACTCGCTGCGCAGTGTCATCCGGAGGCGTGTGAGTAGCTGTGTGAAACGACGGTAGGCATGCCAGCAGTCCGGTGCGCAGGCTCACCGGGAGGCGAGCCATCGGTTTGACCGCCGCCTACCTCTCTCCCACTACTCCCACTACAGCATATTAGTGGTGCGCCCGAGCAGCCGCACCCCCCATCCTCGCCACACACACACACAATCCTCTCTCTCCGCTTACATGCTCAATGCCGCTCTCAGTCCTCAAAGCCGTGAGTGTATGAGGATGCCGCCGAAGCGCCCCATCAGAGGGAGTGGCGATGCCGGGGCTGCTAATGCACCGGAGCACGGCGTGTAGGTGGATACAGAGGTTGCCGTCACCGCCGATGAGTTATCGTTGCACCCTGACGTCGTCGACGGCATCGAGCTTCCACAGCCAGAGGCGGAGTTCCACACGGACTCCGGTGACGACCCCGGCGATGACTCCGACGACGACAGATAGATGGTTAGTCATCTATACACATTTATGTGTCAAATAGATCATAGAGTTTCTCTTGTCTCCCTTTTTGGAATATAAATCATATGGTTATGTTCTCCCAATCCATGAAATCTGAGTAAGTTTCGATAGATCCGTGTAGTGTATTGATTGTTTGAATGGTACAAGTGATAAGTGATTAGTTGTTTCGTCTGTGCAAATGATTTCTGCTAGTAATCCGACTAGGGTTAGTGTTCATGCTAATAATTCCTAGCGAGGACTTCGCAATTGATTTTGAATGACCTACATATGTTTTTGCCATTATTTTCTTCAAGATTTTACTGTACATAGACGACTGTGCTTAAAAATTGAACCATAATCTCTAGATATATATAAATAAATAGCCTTAAAGTCCTAATCCTACTTCACATCATGTAGACATTGATTTGATGCCAAATTTGTTTTACTATTTGTATAGGTGTTGTCTGACGATGTGGACAGCAATGATGAAGATGGCTAGAGGAGGTACAAGAGGCAAATCCTTAGGGAGCTTTAGGCGGGAAAGCATAACATGCGTATTAGGACCTGGAACGGCGGCTATCGATGCCCATTTTGCAACCACAAGCTTCATGACGAGTATCTAAGTGTTCTGGCACATGCAAGAGGATAGGACGTTGGCTCCTTCAAGCAGAAGTATTCTCGCAGGGTGGCGCACGACGTGTACGCCGAGTACCTGGAGAAGCTTCAGAATCGTATCGGCATGTGAGATGAGATGTGGGATAGAACTATGTACGCTTGAGTATGCTTAATGACGGTTGAACTATGTACGCTTGAGTATGCTTAATGGCGGTTGAACTATGTACTTATGGTTGAACTATGCTTGTGTACGTGTACGCTTATTATCTATGTCTCAGTATGTTTAATATATGTTCACATATGTCTAACCGTGGGATATGGATGCAATCAGTTCGGTTGCTGGAATCTACCTCCGTCCTGGTTTATTGGTCCCCTTTGTTGTGTTTACCAAATTTTGACCAAAGGTTTAACTGAAAAAATGTTAGTGCAGGTCAACAGAAATTATATCGTTGGATGGGCATTTGAGCATAGTGTTCAATGATATAATTTTTGTGACATGCATAAACCTTTCTTAATTAAATATTTGGTCAAAATTTGGTAGAAATAACAAAGGGGACCAATAAACCAGGACGGAGGTAGAACGTCAATCACACACGATTCCCAAAATTGGAACTGTGTGCAATGACTTTCATTTTGCCTGTTGCGTCAATCACACATGGTTGGCTCTAGCAAACCGTAACCTCCAAAATTCTTTGTGGGACAGAAAACCCTCACCACCCAATTAAAAAAATAAAAAATAAAACCCTCACCATCCCCATGTCACAAAAACCCTCACCCCGCCCGCCACCCCCTCCGGTCCCCGTTCACACCTACAGAAGCTCCTCCGCATCCATGCATGGCACCGCCTATCAGGGCGGTAACCACTTAGCTCGCCGCCTGCCGCCGCTGCCAGGCTGCCGGGAAAGCCCATCGCATTACGCCACTTCCGCTTGCTGCTACCTGTCACCATCGACTTTCTCGACGCTGCTCGCGGTCAACCTAGCTCCGCTCGGTTGGGGAATCTGCCGCACTGAGGATTCTTTCTCATACACAACAAGGTAACTAATTTAATGAGATATTATCTCATCTCTTATCCCAGTTCATCTGCCTCCTTTAATCACCCGGCCGAAATCGCCGTGAATTCATTTTTATTCGAGCTGATTTGAGGGCTTTCTTCTTTTCATAGAGTGTACAGTGCGCGGACACATCAGGACCTTGCGGCCTCCGCCAGATATTTCATCTCACCGTACCAAATGACTTGAGGATGCGCGCGGTATGTTCAACTAAATCGGATGGCATGGCCTACTTTCCTGAACATATGCTAAATATTACTACATTTGGATAAAAAGTGCCACATGCACCATATACGTCAAAGGGGATTTTCCCCCTCTTCTTTCTATATTAGGCAAATTAATGATGTATTGTTCTTTCGGTTACTCTCATATTTCCATGACATCGTGTTTACCCTATATGTTTAATTATAAATTTTTGTCCTTCAGTTTCAACTGTTGTACAGTTCTTTCAATTTGGGCCCATATTTGCATGTTACCATATTTTCTTTAACAACCCTCCCATTTTCTGCAGCGCGTCCCTAGCTATACAACAGAATATGTAGTGCACAATCTTTCCCTTTACGTAAATCAGGACTGCAGGGATGTCATACTGCACACAAACCATGGATTTACAATTGTTGCTACTGTAAGACTTGATGAACGTTGTGAATCCTATTCTGGCACTGGCTTTTGGAAAGAAATTTCTAAGTTTTATGAACTGAAAGCTGGCACTAGAATTGCAATGCACATAACAGGGCCTGGTCATGAGATATATGCTAACTTCCCCGACGATATCATCTGTCCAGACTTTGTTTGAAGTAAGTTTTCTTTTCAACTATCTGCATGTTGACTTACCCAGCAATATCAAATGAATTGTGTAGTATTTAAGCAACCAATTGTTATTCCTTTTACTTACTATATTCCTACCAAATAACTTCTAGTTACCAATACACTTTTCTATTGCCCTATTTTAACTAAATAATCCCTGTACTCCCATTTCTATCAGAAAGTGCCGCTGACAAGGAGACTCCGGAGGTCGAGAACGGGGCTGCCAACAAGCAGAGGCGGGGCGAGCTAGAACCGCAAGCGACTCCAGCAGGCCTAGACTTCATCAGCAGCCTCCCCGATGATATGTTTACAGTCATCATCTCCCTCCTCCCAATCAAATATGGGGCGCGGACAACCGTCCTTTCCCGGCGGTGGCGCCCCCTATGGAACTCCAGCCCTCTCGACCTCATCGACACCCACGAGCTCTGCCATGGCTATCGCAAAAGCATGGATGCGTTCTCAAAGATCCTCGGTAGTCACCTTGGCCGAACCAGAGGCCTTAGAATGGGCAAATTCCGTTCCAATGGCAAGAACCGAGCCAATCTTGATGACTGGTTCCGATCCCCCGCCCTAGATCAGCTCGAGGAGCTCACTTTTGATGATGGGAATATGCACTCGCTACCAGCGCCCACGCTCCGCCTCGCGCCCATGCTGCACGTCGCCAAGTTCAGGAACTGCCATTCCCCACCCCCACTTAATGGCGCGCCCGCTCTTATTCTACCACGACTGAAGCACCTCGAGCTCGTCGCCGTCTGCCTCTCAAATGGTGACATGGAGCGCCTGCTCCATGGCTGTACTGCACTTGAGTACCTTCGTCTTCAGGCGATCAATGGGTTGATTACCTTCCACATCACCTCCATGACTCTCCGGACTATTTATGTGTGTTGCTAGTGTGGCAGGAAGACATCACAAGATGTGTACCAAGGCATGGTCATTGAGGACAAACCTGCACTTGAGAGATTACTTGTAGTTGATCAAGAAGGTCCAACAAGAATCAATGTCATTTCTGCGCTAAAATTGACTGTGGTGGGCTACTCGTCTGACAAATACTCCGAACTTGTTATTGGATCCACACCAGTTTAGGTACAACAGCCGCCTTCTACCTCTCCTTCTACAAATTAACATTATTTCTATTTTTGAATATGTTTGTTCGTCTGTCATTCAGAAAATGATTCCGACAAGCTCCACCCCGAAACTGCGCACAATGAAGGTCTTGGCACTAGAATCTATTGGCCCCAACCTGGAGCAAGTTGTCAGTTTCCTGAGATGCTTTCCGTGCCTGGAGAAACTATATATCGAGGTGATGTTCCTTTCCTATTAAATGTCAACCATTAGGGAGTTCAATTTGTGACACCTTTTTCCAAGTTTACAATGACAATGTATTACGATTTCTGAAGGATTCTTTTGGAGGATTTCAGTACATACATGTGCCCCCATATTGGTTGCTTGATCCATATGGTTACAATCAATAAGCATTTCTCCTTTGGATTCATCTGTACTAGTTTTATTAGGGAACTTTTCATCCACTCCAACCTCTTGTGAAGAAGGAAACATTTTTCTAGAATGTAATCAAATGCCCATGTTAATCATGTCAGATCGAAGATGGCATGTTAGTGCATTTTACAAATCCCGCAAACCAAATAGGCCTGTAGTAGTGTTCAAAACTGCATGTAGGCACTAAGACACTTTCTTCTTTTGCAGATAAGATTAGGCCCAGTGGTGGATAATGTGATACAATATAACAATCACGTCGAATGCCTAGATCTGCATCTCTCAGAAATTACTTTGAACTCCTACCGAGGGACCTTACCGGAGATTATATACACCAGGTTCTTTGTTGTCAGAGCAAGGGTGCTGAAGGTAATCAGGTTTGCCCTACATTTATTTCACAACAATGAATGGTTTGTTGATCAGCGCCGGCGCGTGCGGCAGAATGGAATGGGCTCCAAAAATGATGAATTTCATTTTGGAACTTCAGATGACAGAGTAATCCGAAGTCATCGTGTCGACCCCATACATGACTTCTCAGTGGCTGACCCCTTTGCAAAAATTGTGAGGTTTCGAAACCAGACTTAGAAGTGGTAACATTAGTTTGAACCTCTCTGATATCCATGTTAAGCCGATCAGCGCGAGCGTTTGCAGCTGATGAGCTGAATTTCATCTCTAATATCAGTTTGAACCTTGTAATCTTCGAATTTGAAGCATATAACTCTGGAATTTGAACCTTGTAATATTTCTAGATTTTGTGGCACAGTCGTTGAAATGGCATCGTATGAGACTCATAAATTGGTAGCACTATTTTGACCTTAATATGCAATGGTATTAGATTTTATTAACCATTCTCGAATCTGTTTACCTTGTCGATCTCACAGCACACGATCTATATACTCGACTACGATCTTCGACATTATTGCACACAGTTGGTTTCTTCCACCGCGTGCCCAGTAGAGCGCAGAATTAATTATCGCACTCGACTGTCCATCATCACCCTTCTGTGTAACTTTCACCTCATCACCCATGGGTAAACTTATGACCGAAGTCATTCCACACACTTCGTTTTTACAAAGCTATTTGCCAATAAACGCCCATCATTTGTCCCTCTTCTAGCCGACGCGTGGCCAAACTAGCCGGGCGGGAAGTTTGCACGGTAAACTGGGCGGTAGTGCGGGAACACGCTCACCACGATACATTTGGCGCCTCTTCGAGCCCGCGCGTCGTCAAACGAAACGCGTGCGGTGCGGTGTTGTCAAGCGTGCACTGGAATCCTCTGCTATAAACGCCGTGACAAGACGTGACGATTACAGGCCGACCGGCCCCCATTTATTGCAGCGGCCATTTAACCCTTGTGTCTCTTCAACCTTTCGATCGCGCCCCACCATTGCAAGAAGGACACCCACCACAAGAAATTCTTAGAGGGTATCCTGCACGGCTCCAATGGCGCTTCGAGTGGCTGCCGACGACGAGCAACAGTTCACCATGCGTGTCGTGCTGAACACCCATAGAAGGTTCATAGACCTCTCGGTGGTGTACACAAACGACCCGGTCTGGATGGAGCACTCCATCCACATCATGGAGTTGTTGCTTGCCGAGGAGAAGTACAAGGTGGTCGGGTTCGACCTGGAGTACACCAGCGTTCGTGTCGGGTCTCATCCCATGGTCGCCTTCACCCAGATGTGCATGCACCACCACGTCCTTGTCTACCACTACTGCCTGGCCACAAGGCCTTGCGAGCGTTTTGCCAGGTTTGTCAACAGCCCCCACTACATGTTCGCTACAGTGGACATCACCAACGACGTAAAGGCGCTCGAGAATTCGGGCATCGCCTACCAAAATCTTGTCGACATCCAGGGCCAATACAAGATCTGGGGCAGCAAGTAGCATGAGAAGGACTCACTGGTTCACCTCGCCGAGGCCATCATCGACCCCTACTATAGAGACATGAAGGATTCGTGCAACAAGGACAAGCATGCCTAGAACTCGGCCTGGATGGAGAAACTTGACAAAGCTCACGTCGTGTACGTGGCCAAGGAGGCATAGACGAGCTACTGCATGTACAGGAAGATCATTGACATGAGGAAGTGCCTCCTTCCCCAAAACGTCCAGGGATCCAGCGGGAAGCAAAGCAATGGCAAGCGTCGTCACAACAATAAGTAGATGATTAGATCCTCGTTTCTCCTAGTTTATTATGCATGTAATTGCTTACTTGGTGTGTGGAAATGTTATGTGTGTAGTCACTTGTGTAATTGTATGCTTAATTTGGTTATGCAATGCTGTCTTTTTAAGTATATATGTTGATGTTTTCTAGATAGAGAGTAGATGTTGTGCGGACAAAGAAAATCACATGGCACATGGACTAAACAATGGAACCCATCGGTGATGTTTTCGTCGATCACTCACAATTGTATACCAGCAATCGTTTGCTCACAACACACATGGCTTGTTAGCAGCAATCGTATGCGTTGTTATCGGTCTTCGCACACGTTTTCGATTACAGACCTGTTTGCCTCGTATCACACACATCTTGTTAAGTTGATCCATTTCTGTTCGCTTGTCTCAACGCAAACAGTTCATCCGAGTGAAGCGCATGTCGTATATCGCACACAGCTTGATCTGGCTGACCGTTTCTTTTGTGTTGCCTAATCACAAACAGTTCATCTGAGTGAACCGTATGATGTATATCGCACACACCTTCATTTGGCTGCCCGTTTATTTTGTTCCTCCTCATCACAAACAGTTAATTGAACTGAACCGTATGCCCTACATTGCACATGCAACTAAAATCTGAACCATGTTTGATGCATGCTCCATTGCAAATGTTTTGCACCTTTTTTGACAGTTTTTTACACCACCATTTGTGTTTATTGCATCGCACACAGTTTCGTCGAAGGGGCTCTGATCGTAGTGTCGCGTTAGCAGCATCTTGCAGTAGTGGATGTCTCACTATCCTGAACCTTATCTGCATTACTTCCTTTACCAGTGCTTAATAAGATACTCTTCCCCAATATTATGTCAGCATTCTAAAAGAAGAAATAAGCCGACACAGTTTAGCATGTAGTATATGAAACTCATTTCGGTGAACCAATTCAGTAGTAAGGTGGACAGGATTAAACTAACAAGTCTTCTATTGCGAAGTAGTACATAATAGAAGCATCAAACATACATATATCTATGTGTTGTGGTCACTGCATTGTCTTGCCAAATCAAAATAGAGACATGGTTCAAATCATATACGTTCAAGAGAAAGCAACATTGTAAGAATACAAGTGTGGGAAACTACACGACACAACAAAATTTCAGATGGGTACCACGGGTATACATGTAAAACAACACAATTGCATCTGTTGTGATGCTAGTAATGTGCATGATATGAGAAGTCAACTGTGTACATAATGGAAATTGAAATCAACAAAGCAATTTGGAAGAGCAAACCAGTTAAAGAAACATGTTTAAACATACCTGTTGTGCCATTGGAGTTTCCATTGGATCCTTCAATTTAAAAATAAGTTTTTATGAGTAAATACAGTGATATGAGAGCAAAGCAGTATGCACCATAGCAATGGAATCTTACATGAGAACAATTGTTCTTCAGGTTTAAGCACTTGTTCTACACGAACAGAGTATAGTAAGACGCATGCATATAGTACTTCTAAATAAAAAATGATCTCATAGACCTTACCACATTCTTGCCTCGGGACCAATACAGAACAAGGCGTTCCCAGTCATTATCCCATAAATGTGACTCAGGATAAAGTAAGGTAATTTGATGAGTTTCCTTGCCAGTGAAGTATGTTTCTTCAGGTAATTAGTATACTGCCACAAAGCATTCTTGAAGATAGCAGAGGTATTAGCACAAGTTACCTCATCCGGAGTTTCCAAAATGCTCCTTCTCCATAGAGAAAAATCGGAACATTTGCTGTATTATAACCAGCATGGAGGTAGAATGTATGGGACAAACCAAAGTAATTGCCACGAATAACATTACTTACACATAACTCATGGACGAACACCTGCAACTGGCTTTTTCCTTCATCTTTAGTATAATATTTCCATGATAGGAAGATACACACATAGGATTTAACAACATCAAATGTGATAGATGCTAAACTACGAATGGCTGGTTTTGCTTCGTCCACAGGAATGGGTCTACTAACTGGTGGAGTTGGGGTTCGTCATGGTAGTTCTGGCGCTTTGGGCACTGGAGCTGCCTTACTAACTGCTATTGTTTGGAGCTCTGTGTTGGAGATGGTGTTGTGTCAACTAGAACTGGATTACTATCTGGTGGGGTTGGGGTTAGATTGGGTGCAGCTGGTTCTCTGTCCATCAAAGTAGGGGTACAATCTGCGAGAATCTGGGTTATGTGTGCTAGGGCTGGTTCTTGTGCATATACAACAGGGGTGCTATCTCCACCAAGAGGTAGCACTGTTTTATTTGAAGACCGTGTTTTTACTCTACCAGATACTGCCATCACCCCTCCAATTCAAATGGCTGATAAACAGGAAAAGTAGTTGAATGTACGGACCTTGTATGAGAGACAGATGCAATAGATAGCATGGAAAAAATGGGGCGCGGAATAGTTCACATATATATTGTTTAACTAAAAAGGATAGTGTCGAACGGATTGACCACGGGTAGCCCCATGAGCACCCCATAGTGTTTCAAGACATCGGGGCTAGCAAAGCCCCTTGCACCTCCCGGACGTATGGCTGGCTCCCTGGGCCGGCTGGTCCAGGAGGCCGGCTGCAAGGAGACGACGTGCTCTCAGAAGGCGGCCTCAAGGGAGCCGGCTCCTAGCAGGCGGCCCTGCGTCCCCTGAAAGTTTGCACCCATTTACCACGACGAGACGGGGCATGGCTACAGGACCGCCTGCCGCCCCCGAATCCCGGAGGAATGTGGCCATAGTGCGGGTGTACCAAGCGGACACCCCTCACCCGGCACGACACTCTTGCCACGCGACTCATGATGCGGCCTATGTCAGCAGACGCCATGCTCCCACGACGGGTGGTCGGTATGGCCCACAGGCGGCGGGCCCTACCTGTCTGTGAGTGGCTAGAAGACGGCGCATCCCGAGCAGGCGGCCTTGAGGGCGGGCCGACCTCTAGCAGTCGGCCCACCCTCCCCTTGGAGTCTGCGCGCCATTAATCTGATGAGACACAGTGTGGCTACAGTAAGCGCCCGCCAGGCGGCAGGACAATAGCCATGCGCCCCCTGACAAGGCCTCCATCACTAAGGGTGAGGCTACAGTAAAAGGCAGTCAGCATGGCCCGAAGGCCACGGGCCCTACCTGTCGGCCGTGTTCACGACAGCGGGCGGGACCCACCAGGCGGCGGGCCCCAGCAGCCGGCGGAGAACCCGGTGCCTCAAGACACTGACAGTTGGGTCCTACACCCAGATGGATTACAATTGTACCCCTTGGGGGTAGGCCTATATAAACCCCCCCAGGTACACCCATGCAAAGCTTCAGCACCTTAGCCATTATACACACACATAGCTAGGGAGGAAAGGAGCTAGCCTTGCCATTCTTCCTCCTCTAGACGAACAGCTCAAGGAGCAACCTTGTAGCTACCTGTTGACGATAGTCATCATGCGGAGACCCCGCATAGCAGGAGTAGGGGCGTTATCTCCACGGAGAGCCCCGAACCTGGGTAAGACTCGTAGGTGTTCGAGATCTCACTCACTCCCGCTTCCAGGGCCTGACGACGTACTCTTGTCCCCATCCATGATAAGCCACCCCTGGCATATGTCGCTAGATATCCCCGACATTTGGCGCCCACCGTGGGGCTAAGTGCACCGTCGTCTGGAAACACGTTCGAGATGGGAACCCTCTTCCTTCCTGGCGAGCGCAGTCAGCCCGGCACGCCTGATGGCGTCTGCGACAGGGCGCTTCGCGACGCGGAGGCCGCTTGCACCGCGAGCTGTCTCGCTGATCTCATTGGCGGGATCAACCTCTCCTACGAGCCTGCGCCCGATGCGGGAGCGGCCAGCTCTGAGAGCTGCCTCGTCGACCTTCTCAGCAAGCTCTGCATCGCCAATGAGCCCGCCTCCGACTTGGAGTCCGTCGGCTCCACCGATTCGTCCGTCGAGATGGTCATCGACCCCGACACGGTTTCCACTGATGCCTTCCGTGGCAACGTGGTGATCATCGAAGACCCGCTCCCTCCTGTCGCCGGTGGAGCCAACGCCGGCCTCATCACGGAGGTGATGGTTACCGACCGCAACGGGGACGCTGATGAAGCATCCCAAGACCCGCTGCGAGCCGCCCTGCATGGCCTGTCTATCCCCGTCGCTGCCAACGCTGACGGGGCAACGCTAGAAGCATTCCACGTCTCGCTCCTCGACAGCGCCAACAAGTCGGCGGCCATGAGGCGCTGCTGTAACGCCCCGGATCCGATGCGCCAGGTGTCTGCAAGTTATTCGCCGTCCTTGCCATGTCGCGTGTTTGCGTGTTGCATTTTGCCATGTCATCATGTGCATTGCATTTGCATACTTGTTCGTCTCATGCATCCGAGCATTTTCCCCGTTGTCCGTTTTGCAATCCGGCACTCCCAACTCCTCCGGCGCACCCCTCTTGTTTCTTTTCGTGAGCGGGTGTTGAACGTTCTCGGAATGGACCGAGACTTGCCAAGTGGCCTTCAACAGTTAACCGGGTAACCGCAAAGTCCGTTTGTGTGTTGCAGCAAAACCCCCCTCCAAACAGCCCCAAAACCCCTCTAAGTCTCCGCCATGCTCTCGGTCGTTCGATCACGATCGCGTGAGCGAAAACCGCACCTCGTTTGGACTCTCCTAGCTCCCTCTATCTATAAATAGCCCCCCCTTCCATTTTTCGCGGATGAAACCACCCCTAACCCTAGCCCTCTCCCTCCTCGCGCCGCCGGACATGTCCGCCCGGCGGCCGGACACGTCCACCACCGCAGCCACGTCGCCCGGCCAATCGGAGGCCGCCACCTCAGCAGACGCCGCCTCCACGCCCAATCCCCGTCCGCCACCTGGCCTCCGGCCTCCTCCCCGCCGCCGCGGCCCGCCCAGGCCCGTGCGGCCGCCCGAGCCTCCCCGCGCCCCGCCTCCGACCTAGCGCCGCCGCTGCCCTGGAGCGCCGCCCGGCTCCCGCGGCTCCGTCGCCCATTCGGCCGCCGCCCGACGCCCGGCGCCGCCACCCTGCCTTGGCTCCGCCGCCCGACTCCGCCATCGCCGACCACCACCACCTCCGCCGGATCCGGCCTCCTCCGGCCCTCCTCGCCCCCTCGCCGGCACTGCACCGTCTCCGGTCGCCTCCCTCTTCTCCGGCCCGCCTCGATCCGCGTGCCTCGAGCCCCGATCCGATCTGGTCAACGCCGAAGGTTGACCCCGAGACCCCCTCAAAATTTCACCGTCTTGAAACTTTTACATTCTGGTGCACTTTTCATCATGCTATAACTTCATGCATACTGCTCCGATTTGTGCGTGTGATATATCAAAATGTTCGTCTCGAGGTGCTCTTCATTTTGATCCATTGCACTATGTTCATTTGAGTCCATCTTGATGCCCAAATCATCGTTGCAAGAGTGCTAGTTGCTGTTATCTTCTGTTACTTATCAGAACTTGGAGATTTGTTATTTTTGTATCATTTAATCTGTGCATCTTATGAGTAGGAGCTCTACATGTGTTTTGTTCTATGCCATGCCGTATTTACAGAGGTGTATTCCATGTATTTTTATGATCTCTGTGGTGACTAGCACAAGCATGCAAACTAGGCTCCGTAATGTTTCTGATTTCAGGGACTTGGTGATTTCTCCAAGTCTGTGACTGCTGTTATTTTGTTGCTATGTATCCATGTGTCTACAGAGAGATCCATGCTTATTTTGGAGATATTCATTAAGGATGTTTTGTAGATATTGTTGTAATTGATCCATTCCTGCCCTTGTTTGCAATTATGGAGTGCCATAGCATGACTCAATCTTTCTCTACTTTTGCTATAAAATATTTCTGGCAGATTGTTTACGTGTTATTCAATTTTGCCAAGCTTGTTGTAGTTGTTTCATATATGCTATGTGATTGCTCTTGCCATGGACAGCTTCATAATGTAGGTATGCTTGTGTTGTCATGCATTTCTTTGTGATGAGTGCATCAAGCTCACATAGATGCCTTCATAATGTCTGTTTCTACCATGCTCTGTTTTCTGCCAAGTCTGAAACCTGATAACAAAACTTGCTATGTTTACTTGGTTGTCATCATATCTTATGTGCCCTTGTGGCTTATGGTCAGTAAGGGACTTTTGTCGTATGCATTTAGTAGATTCATGCCATGCCTTGTTTTGCCATGTTAAGTTCCTGTAGCATGTTAATTTGGTGCTCTGAACATTGCTACCTGATGTTATTTCTGTCATGTCCAGTATTTCTGCCAAGTCTGTGAATCTGTTATTATTTGCAATCTTTCCATGTCCTTTTGAGCATGTTCTAGTGATTTCTGGAGATAGCTCAGTGTTCATGTTTTGTTTTGCCTTACCTTTAGATCATGTCCATGCCTTTTGTTTTCATGTTAAGTTGTTGTAGCATATTGTTTTGATGCTTGCAATATGCCAAGTTGCTGTTTTGGACAGATTGTTGCTATGTCTTGTTTGGAGTGTATGTGTTGCACCGTTGCTCCGTTTTGAGCATGCTCCATATGAAACTTGCTTAGTTTTGCATGTAGTCTCATATTATCATGTTGCACCCTTGTTTTGAGGTGTTTGCTTGATGGTTGTATTCATTTTGCATCAATGCCATGTTTAACTTGTTTTGCTCATATCTTCTAGGCTGTAGCTTCGAATCTAATGAACTTTATATGTAACTTGACTAGAATTTCGTGTAGATCATCATGGTGCTCTTTAACTTGTTGTTTACCAACTTCAACTTAAAGCTTTTTCAGTTCTGGACCAATTTCGAAATTTGCATATGAGGACTTACCGGATTTGTTATATGTTGTTTCCGGCCTCATTTAAACTTGCTTTGATGTGTTGTTCTTGTATGCATCCTCTCTTACCGTGTGTAGCTTCATGTAGCCTTGTCATGCATCATACTTGTTTGAGCATCCTGCTTTGTTCATGTGTGGTGTGTTTACCTTGTTGTGTGCTTCTTCTCGATAGTTCCCGTTTCGTTGCGTTCGTGAGGATTCGTTCGTCTTCATGGCTTCATCTTCTTCATGGACTCGTTCTTCTTCCTAGCGGGATTTCAGGCAAGATGACCGGCACCTTGGATCTCATTACTATCATTGCTATGCTAGTTGCTTCGTTCTATCGCTATGCTGCGCTACCTATTCACTTGCTCTTCAAGCCTCCCAAATTGCCATGAACCTCTAACCTTTGTCACCCTTCCTAGCAAACCGTTGTATGGCTATGTTACCGCTTTGCTCAGCCCCTCTTATAGCGTTGCTAGTTGCAGGTGAAGATGAAGATTGCTCCATGTTGGATTATGTTTATGTTGGGATATCACAATATCTCTTATACTATTAATGCATCTATATACTTGGTAAAGGGTGGAAGGCTCGGCCTTATGCCTGGTGTTTTGTTCCACTCTTGCCGCCCTAGTTTTCCGTCATACCGGTGTTATGTTCCTTGATTTTGCGTCCCTTATGCGGTTGGGTGATTTATGGGACCCCCTTGACAATTCGCTTTGAATAAAACTCTTCCAGCAAGGCCCAACCTTGGTTTTACATTTGCCTCACCTAGCCTTTTCCCTTGGGAGTCGCGCTCTCGAGGGTCATCTTATTTTACCCCCCCCCCCCGGGCCAGTGCTCCTTCGAGTTTTGGTCCAACCTGTCAGTCGCCGGTGGCCACCAGGGGCAACTCTGGTCTGGCCTACCGGAAGCTTGGACAATCCGGTGTGCCCTGAGAACGAGATATGTGCAGCTCCTATCAGGATTTGTCGGCACATTCAGGCGGGTTTGCTGGTTTTGTTTTACCATCGTCGAAATGTCTTGTAACCGGGTCTTCCCGGGAGAAGGAATATCCTTCGTTGACCGTGAGAGCTTATAATGGGCTAAGTTGGGACACCCCTGCAGGGTATTATCTTTCGAAAGCCGTGCCCGCGGTTATGTGGCAGATGGGAATTTGTTAATATCCGGTTGTAGGGAACTTGACACTTGACCTTAATTAAAACGCATCAACCGTGTGTGTAGCCGTGATGGTCTCTTCTCGGCGGAGTCCGGGAAGTGAACACGGTTTATGGGTTATGTTTGACGTAAGTAAGAGTTCAGGATCACTTCTTGATCATTGCTAGTTTCACGACCGTTCCATTGCTTCTCTTCTCGCTCTTATTTGCGTAAGTTAGCCACCATACATGCTTAGTCACTGCTGCAACCCCACCACTTACCCTTTCCTTTCCCATTAAGCTTTGCTAGTCTTGATACCCATGGTAATGGGATTGCTGAGTCCTCGTGGCTCACAGATTACTACAACACCTGTTGCAGGTACAGGTTTTGCGATGATCATGACGCGAGAGCGATGTTTCTTGTTTTGGAGTTCTTCTTCTGCTTCTTCTTCGATCAGGGGATAGGTTCCAGGTCGGCAGCCTGGGCTAGCAGGGTGGATGTCGTTTGATCTTCTGTTTGTGTTTCATCCGTAGTCGGATGTTGATCTTATGTATGATGTATTGATGTATTCTTGCGGCATTTGTATGCCTTGTATGTGTCCCCAAATATTATGTAATGTTGATGTAATGATATCCACCTTGCAATAGCGTCTTCAAGATGCGCTTCTATCCTTGGTGGGACCTTCGTGTTCCTTTAGGATAGGGTCGCATCTTGGGCGTGACAGCTGCGATGAAGCCTGCCAGCACGAGATTGCACGCGCTGCGGGCGACACGCCGGCTGCTGGCGAGCCCAGGCGGGCCGGCATGATTCGGCAAGGCGGCACAGCGATTGCCAGCATGCTGGGTGTTGGATGCGCGATGGAGATCCTGCACGCCGCCCAGGCGGCGGTAGACGAACTAGACCACCTGGAAGGCGACGAGCATCGCCGCCAGATGGCGCGCCTCCGTCAGCTCTTTGAGCCGGGTGAGAGCTGTGGTGATGGCGGCCGATAGCGTCTTCAGCCGATATTTCCAGTTGCTCCGTGCCTCGAACGGCGGGCCGGCTGCATAAGCCGGCAGGTTGACGTAGTCCCGTGGCTCGTGGATGTTCCGGACGTAGAAGTATGATTTCTGCCAGAGTTTGGCCGACTCCAGCAGAGTGAGGGCGGGGAAGTGGTCCCCGGATCCGGTGCGCCGCACCGCCACGGAGGCCTCGCACTGGGCCACCTCGCCCTTGATGGCGGTGCCGACCTTGAGGTAGAAGAGCTCTCTCCACAGCTCGAGCATGGGCAAGATGCCGAGGTACCCATCGCAAAGGGTAACGAAGGCAGAGAGCAGCACCACCGTGGTCGGCATGAGATGGTCGGGTTGGAGATGGTAGAAGTCGAGAAAGGATCGAAGAAAGCCGCTAGCCGGCAAGCCAAAGCCGTGGAGGAAGTGCGACCTGAAAACGACGCGCTCGCCGTCCTCCGGCGCCGGCTAGATCTCCCTTTTGGGAGGAACGCACACCCCACGTTCGCCGCCGAGGAAGCCGCCGCGTCTGGCGAAGGAACTCGAGGTGGTCGAAGTGGATGTTGGAACTATCCCAGTCGCCTCGCGCCATGCTTGGTGGTTGCGTGGTGGCGACGCGGAGGAGTCAGCCTACGGTAGGCTACGGTGGCGCTTCGGCGGTGGGCAGCAAGACGGTGCAGCGCGGCAGCAAGCTGAAGGAAGAAGGAGATGGAGAGCGAGGTGGGCGCGCGTGCGTTCTGCCACGCCCACCTCCTCCTATTTATAACCGCAGCGGCAATAGCAAAGCCGAGATGATGCATCGTGGGGGCATGGGATTAACTGCACCCACGCCCCGCACGACCCCGCGTATTCCGCACCTTTACGACGCGTTGTTAATGCGCCTCAGAAGGGCAACCGTCCACCTAGGCCGGGGCGGATCCCCTCGCGCACCAAGGCCCTGTAGTGGTAGGCCCAGGCACGCGGCATCGTCTCGTCACGCGCGTGGCCTGGTAGGCCGGCCTGGCCTGCTGGCGACGTGTGGCGAGCAAGCAACGGCCGGCAAGCCTGCAACCCGGCTGGCATGCCACCCGGCGTCCACCACGACGATTCGAATTCACCTCGCAGTCGGCCTTGCCTTGGCTGGCTCCAGGCAGACGGCATCACTTGAAGGCGGGTGAACCAAGAATACTAGAGCACTCGGAGTTGGAAGCTGCCGAGGCCCCTCGACTTGAGCCGCGGCGGCCCACCAGCTTCGGGGACTACTGTCGGAGGGATTGACCACGGGTAGCCCCATGAGCACACCATAGCGTTTCAAGACATCGGGGCTAGCAAAGCACCTTGCACCTCCCGGACGTACGGTTGGCTCCCTGGGCCGCTGGTCCAGGATGCCGGCTGCTAGGAGACGGCGTGCTCTCATAAGGCGGCCTCAATGGAGCCGACTCCTAGCAGGCGGCCCTGCGTCCCCTCAATGTTTGCACCCATTTACCACGACGAGACGGGGCATGACTACAGGACAACCAACCACCCCTGAATCCTAGAGGAACGTGGCCATAGTGCGGGTGTACCAAGCGGACACCCCTCGCCCGACGCGGCACTTTGGCCACGCGACTCATGACGCGGCCTACGTGAGCAGGCGCCATGCTCCCACAACGGGCGGTCGGTACGGCCCGCAGGCGACGGGCCCTACCTTCCAGCAGGTGGCTAGAAGACGGCACACCCCGAGCAGGCGGCCTTGAGGGCGGGCCGACCCCTAGCAGTCGGCCCACCCACCCCTCGGAGTCTGCGCGCCATTAATCTGATGAGATAGAATGTGGCTACAGTAAGCGCCCGCCAGGCGGCGGGACTGTAGCCATGCACCCCCAACAAGGCCTCCGTCACCAAGGGCGAGGATACAGTAAAAGGCAGTCAGCATGGCCCGCAGGCGGCGTGCCCTACCTATCGGCCGAGTTCGCGACAGCCTGCGGGACCCACCAGGCGGCGGGCCCCAGTAGCCAGCGGAGAACCCGGCACCCAAAGACACTGGCTGCCGGGTCCAACACCCGGACGGGTTACCATTGTACCCCTGGGGGTAGGCCTATATACACCCCCCCGGTTCACACATGCCAAGCGCTCAACACCTTAGCCATTATACACACACATAGCTAGAGAGGAAAGTAGCTAGCCCTGCCCTTCTTCCTCCTCTAGCCGAACAGCTCAAGGAGCTACCTTGTAGCTACCTATTGACGATAGTCATCATGCGGAGGCCCCGCAGAGCAGGACTAGGGGTGTTATCTCCACGGAGAGCCCCTAAGCTGGGTAAGACTCGTAGGTGTTCGAGATCTCGCTCACTCCCGCTTGAAGGGCCCGACGACGTTCTCCTGTCCGCATCCATGATAAGCCACCCCCTGGCATATGTCGCTAGATATCCCTGACAGATAGCATGACATAATTTCACATATATGATGTCTATCTAAACTGGATAGCATAGCATGACATAATTCAAACATATGATGACTAACTAAACAGGATGGCATGAGATAATTATATGATGTCTTTAGTAAATAGGTTCGCATGGCATAATTCACATACATGTTACCTATGTAATCAAGATCGCATGATATAGTTAACATACGTGATTTATATACTAAGCAGATGGCATTCGTATATATGATGTCCGACCTAAGAACATGGTGTTGAATATTGTGTATATGATGTCTAAAATATGCAATGCACGACACCATATGCATGCTATGAACAGTGTAACTGTGCCAAGTTAGAGCATACGCCTCGATGGGGAACAGGACTGGTCATCTTTCTCTGAATCCATCTCCGAAGAGCTATCTGGACCTAGCAATAGATCTGCTTCGACAGGTAGCACTGTCTGCTCTAAAAACCTTGTTTTCACTCCAAATTTTTCCATCACCCACTCAAATGGCTGGTTCACAAGAAGAGTAGTTGAATGTACAAATATTGTCGACAAATGGAAATGTAATGAAGAAAAGGAATGGCAAGATATAATTCAAATATATGATGCCTGGCTAAACAGGATGGCATTGCATATCTCACATATATTATGGCTGGCTAATGAAGATGCGATTGCATAGTTCACATATATGATATAGAAACTAAATAGGTGGCATTATAGAACTTGTCTAAACTAAGTAGATGACATGTATGATGTCGAAAGTAAGGACTGCAAGGCAACGTCTGCATGATATGACCAACATCATCATGCCAAGTTAGAGCAAACACCTCGGAGGGTAAATAGGAGTGGTTAGCTTCGTCAGAATCCACCTCTAAACAGATATCTTCCTCTGGATTACAATCTGGAGGAGGGGGAGGGTTTACCATTGCACCCACCATGGAGTGATGTTTGCATGACATTGTATTCCCGCGCAAAACTCTTCTGTTTTTCTCTACATGTTCAGCATGACTGTGTACAATATCTGACATGCATACGAAAAAATATAGTGAGATTATGTAAGGAGAGCATGCAGAAACCAAGAGTGATGGTAACAAGTGGATAGATCCAAAAACAATGATAGCAGGCCCATGATAGCTTTAATTTAATAAAAGACAGATTATGATTGCTTTACTGTTTGTTTCCCACCCAAGATGAACATACTATTTGTTTCCCACTCAAGAGGGACAACATAGACATACCCTAGGTGAACTAGATAATAGACAGAGATACAATTCATTGCTGCCTTGATATGTGCCCCACGAGATTTTTAAAACTCAAGATTGAACATTAATTAGGACCTGACTTGGAGTCTAAGAGGTGAACATGATGACAAAGTAGCAGGTAATATTAAGCAATGCATAACATAAGCAGAAACAAAAGAATGCGACCTCTCTTGCAGACCCGTGTACTCCTCAGGTTCATCTGTTGAGTCAATGATGGTGTTGCAGTTGCGGTGGGTGCCGGCATTAGGGAAGGAGATCTGAGACAGCGAAAGATCTATCGATGGAGTAGTTCAGGTGAGGTGGACGACATTGCGACAGGAGCACGACAAACCACACAAAGTTCTCTTTGACACCTATCTGTAACTGAAGTAATTCTGTGAGGGCTCCTTTGACGTGTAGGATTCTAAAAACATAGGGATAGGAAAAACACCAGAATAGGATAGAAATGCACATGAGAAACAAAGAATTCGTAAATACAGGATTTCGGTCAACTTGGGTGTTTGGTTCACAGGAATTGGAAGAATAGAGGAATGCAAAGAACATGGCCAAATTAAAGTGAAACCATATGAAAATGTGTACAGTTACAATGTTATTCTGCCACTAATGCACTTATTCTTGTTTTCATGCATAGGATTTTGAAAAGTAAGTCCAGGTGGATGTTTTGCTCCATTCCTTTCAACCAAATGCACAAATGATTGAATGGTAGAGTACCATAGGAAAATTTCCTATTGCTATATTTTTCCTTCACTTTTTCCTTTGAACCAAAATAGCCCTAATGGATCGACATGAATGTAGAGTAATAAGTGATGCGACAAGTGTACAACCTCTTTGGCGTAGCCGTGTCGACCTCACCATCATTCGGTTAGTCACTGTAGAAGTTGTGGTAGAGGTGGCTATCAGAGGTATGGAGGAAGATTTGAGCCATCTGTAGACGGCGTCCAGGGTACTGCTCTGTTGTGATGGATGGTTCCATCTTTGGAGCAGCTCTGGTGAGCTGTAAGACGTCGAGGCTGAAGCAGTACAAGACAGTCATTGTTAATCTCAAGTGGGATTCTAATAGCATCTCCAATAGATGTTGTAAAATACATTACCAAAAAGTGGTAGATGTAAAATTTACATCACCAAAAAACACCTGACTCCAACAGATGAGGTAAACACTGTTGACTCTAAACTTAACTATCAAAACTGAAATTTACTGTGGAATCTGAATGTTACTGTTGAGACTGAACGCACTAGTAGCAGAGAAGCACTTCACATGTATTTTAGGCTGCTCGAGCACTAGTAGTAGAGAAACAATGATCTAAATCAACGGGAGATTGACAGGGAAGACACTAGCAAATACCAGCCGGAGCAGCAGTGCGAACTAGAGCCAGAATCTACAATAATGATTTTTGACAAGTTAAATCATCATTTGTACATTATCTTAACAACACACCACATGATTACTATAGAGTTAGATATGAACTATGTTTACTATATGAACTCAAATTCAAAGTTTTGAATACACTTGATGTCGATTCCAAATAATAGCACATTTGAAGTAGTAGCTAGATCTTCCTAATCTAAACCATGTTTCATATGTAAACTATGTTTATCACACAAAGTATAGTGCTTTGCCACCTACATTATGACAAGTATTTAGCCCTGAGCTGCAAAAGCCACACATTATCACAAATTCAAATAAATGTTATATAGATTATATGTAGTATAACATATTCATAACCACACCATGCGTATCACCATTATAATCATGCATGCATTGGTTTAAAACACTATGCTCTCTTCTTCAAATATCCGAATATACTTTTATAATGAATTATGATCTACGGTCGTCTTTTACACCCACACAATACTCTTCTCTTTGTAGCCAGCGCTAACTTTCTCTGATGCATGCACATGCCCCGCCCCCTCTCACCCTCCCTCGGTGTCCCCTCCATCACGCACATTCGTTATTTCTCTTTAGGTCATTCACCAACGGTGTGTGTAGGCCCCCCGATTCCCTCTTTCCAGCACACATTGGTTGATATACCTCTCTAGCAGAGTGTGCCTACCACAAACACATGTTTTCCCTCTTCTCTTCTCACCGTCCATGCCCCCTCTGTCTAATATGGTTCCACACACGTGCACACTCCTGGCCCTCTTTTCATCGATCTCATACTCGCGCACTCCCACCTTGATATAGTAGGCCTCTCACACCGCCTCCTAGCCGCATCCCTCTCTCTCTATCCGTCTCTCCGGACCTTATTTGCTTCTAACACATGCATGTATACCTACCGATCTCCCTACATATAACTAGGTCAACAATAAGCCTTTTCCCGCATACACCGATCGACGTACCTCATTAGCTATGTCTCTCCCTTTCTCCGACACACAATGATTTGATCTTCGTATGTAGTTACGTCTACTTACCACAACCATATCACCCGCCCCTCATCATCCTTGCATGCCTCCCGACCCGTGTCCCACACGCACGTGCACAGACAGGCAGGCATCCCCACTCTTGTTGATATCGCAGTCATACCCACCGTTTGTCAAGCAGGCCTCTACCACCATTTGTGAGAAGCAACTACACCACCAATCCATCGACACTCTAGCTTTGTCTCTCTCCCAACCTTATTCCTCTGCTACACATATGCATGGATGTTGATCGATATCCCTCGATAAATAGCTAGGTCTCTCTCCTTCTCCACACATATACCAGTCGATCTACCTCTATATAGTTAGGTCTCTGAGCCCTCCCCCCCCCCGCCCACACACACACACCGATAGTCAGACGCTATAGGTAGGTGTCGGGACCCCGATCCTAAGTCACACCGGTCTAGCATGTAACACATCATATCACTTTGTGGCCTCACGCATGGTATTCCCACGGGTGCCACCTTACCTGGCCCGGGACCATTTGCGCCTTTTGTCTCATGTATATGATAGTGTCGCTAGCATCCATATGACAGAGAACCCGGGCTGGCATGACTAGTCGTGAATCCAAAGTGGCACTAACTTACAGGGACATGCATACATGACCTAGCAACGAACGTGTTGGTCATCAACGTATGAACCCAAGTCGTAGCAGGCAACAAGGACTTAATGTTAAAGGAACAAGAACTTAAAGGGATAGACACAAGAACGAAGAAGGACACATGCCGGCCAGCCTAAGTGTTCGAGAGCAGTAGCAAGCTACCATGGCTCAGTGGAAGCACTAGGAGACATTTCCTCATAAGAGAGGCTACCAAGAACAAATAACAAGCATTTCAAAATCATACACACAATATTCTCGATATGTGCAAATACAACATGGCATCACAACAAAACTCTACGACTCAAAGTATTTATTTAAAAGGCTCCGAAGAGTCATACATAGTAAGAATTACAATCATGGGCACATGACCCAACATACAGAGCATACAGGCAACGGAAGCATAACATTTCTGAGTACAGACAAATATAAATGAAAAAGACTGAGAAGCCTGACTATCTACAAGACCCTCGAAAGGGTACAAGATCGTAGCTGAGGTAACAAGCTAAACGTTGAAGTCCATGCAGAACTACTAGTGAGACTAAAGTCTCTCTACAAAAACATTAATTAAGCAAACGTGAGTACAAATGTACCCAGCAAGACTTACATCAGAACTGGCTACATATGCATCATATCAACAAAGGGGTGGTGGAGTTTAATTGCAGCAAGCCAGCTTTGACTCACTGGCTATCATGTACTACGACTGCAAGTAACTCTTTCGAGGTGGCGCACACGAGTCCACATATTCACCATATCAATATACAACTATGGATCATCTCCCGTCTCCCTACGAGAAGGCCATCCATAGCACTCACGCTTATCTTGCGCATTTTAGAGTATCCACTTTCACTTGTCTATGAACAATGTAAGAAACGCAGTAGTCCATTACCACGGACACGGCTATTCGAATGGATCATGTTAACCCTGCCGGGGTGTAGTTCTTCACACACGCTCTCGCCACTTATCGCCATGTACACGTCATGTATCTCGGCAACCATCAAGCGGAAGCCTAGCGAGGGTGTCGGCCACGACCTAAGTAACCACACAAGTCTCTAGTCTATGTTTATCGCCTATTCGGGTGTAACATCCCAAAATTCTAAATTTTGGAATGTTATACTAAATAGATAGACTTGATTGATTGTTTGATTGTTGTGTGATTGAGTGAGTGAATTCGAAACTTTTTGAAAGTTAAATGAGAGGGAACAAAAGGACTTTCCCAAACTTTCATTTTTCCTTTTATGATCCCCGTGAATTCAAATTCTTTCACCACAAACCCTGGAGAGAAGATGACATGACTTCTTCCATTTGTTTAAATGACAAGGGGTGTTGAAAATATTTGAATTTCATTTGAGAATATTTCAAATTCAGAAACTTCAAGCAACTCAATGATTTTCATAAGAGAAGATAAAATGACTTCTTCAAAACATATAAATATGAGTTGGAAGTTTAAAAGGATCTAATTTAAAGTCCTTTTGGAAATTATTTTCAATTTGGAGTATTTGGGTTTCATTCAAATTATTTTTTCCAAAATAAAAATATATGGAAAATAGGGTAACATGATTCCCTACAATAGAAAATTGGAGAAAAATTAATTTGAAATTATTTTGGTATTTTTAAAATGATTTTTATGAGGTTTTATTGCAGCAGTAGCACTCTTTGCTTTATCTGAATTTTTCTATATTTTATTTGCCGCTAGAAAAATGATCATGTCGTAGGAAATCTTTTTGTGAAAAATTTGATATATAATATGCCTATGTACAATTTTATTTTTGTTTTCGTTATACAGTTTTCCATTCTGTTTCTAATAAAAAAACTGTACGGGCCGCCCAAATTTTATCCGTCGCCTACGTGCAAAGTGCACCCATGCCGGCCCATATTTATTTATCGTCCTTGCGCTGCATAATAGCATCAGGCGTCCCATCGTTTTTTTTCTCTCCTAAATGGGCCAGGCCCAGCCGGCCATAATGCTTCCCCATTTTTTTTCTCTCCATAGTTTTTCTTTTCTTTTTTTCAATTTCAAAAAAAAAGAAACTGCAGCGCCATGTACGTGCGCGCGCAGCCGGCCCGTGGTTCTTTTAGCCCATGCGGTTCCCTGTTTATTTTATTTGTTCGTCTATATTTAGTCCCACATTGCCTAGCCTTTAACCCCTAAACCTCTTTTCCACCTATAAATATAGACCCATAGAGCCTCCAAAAATTAGCCATTGCGGGTTAAATCAATATTTTGGTTTGACTAGCTAAAAATATATTTCTCCTCTCCGGCGGGACTTTTGAAAGTTGTCTCCACACTCTGAAGTCGTCTTTTCTATACCTTATAAAGGTATATTTATTCGTTCTCTGTATTTATGCGTTACACCTAATTTTTTTTAGCCGTACCTATTTTTTTCTGCGAAACAGCTTGGCCCTGATTTTTCAAATAGCCATAACTTTTTACTTGTTCATCCAAATTAGATGAAACCAGCGCCTATAGTTTCGTCTTGTTTTCACCTATCCAGTTAACCTGTCACGTCAACTTTTTGAAATTTTCAAATTTGGAAATTTGTTCAAATTCATATTCAAACTTCTTTTGTTCATAACTTAAGTTCCGTAACTCCGTTTGAGTTGATTCTTTTTGCAAAGCGAAGCTCTTGACCTAAAATTTCTGATAAGGCCAAATTCACGTAATTTTGGTGCTGTTAGAAATTGTTTTATGTCACAAGAGTTATTTGCTTGGTTTTGAAGTTTTCTGAATTGTTTTCTTCGTTCTTCTCGATCTTTTGAGTGATTGCTTATGTGTGGTTACTATTGCTTGCTCTCGATAGATTGACCGGAGTGTGACGAGTAGATCTATCAAGAGTTATGAGTGCGAATCATCTTCATCAACATTGCAGGCAAGTTCACACTTTGATCATATCCCTTTCGTACCCAGTTTTTATGCATTAGATTCAACCCTCAAACATTGCATGAGTAGGATTGATAACATGTGGGTATTGGGAAGTAGATGAGGTAGTACCTATTACCTGTTTTATTATCAAACCCTTGGGAGTTACTTCTACGTTTGCTATAATATTGCTATGCTATGCTCGTAGACGTGGATTGGGTTTGAGTGAATTTCCATGACAGATGTGAGATTGTTAATGTGACGCCCGGATAATTATACTACAGTAAACCTACGCTAGTGATGACACGTCACCTCTGTTAGTGTTGATAATCTTGCGTTAGTTCAAAACCGGATCAAAATTCAAAGTTCAAAATCAAGCAAACAATAAAAGTTTTCAAATACTAAAACTAAAATGTTCAATAAATAGTAGATAAATCAGAGGCTATGATAAAATAGTAAAGAACATTATTGAAATTTGATAGGTGACTTAAACATCCTCAAACAGTGGCTGAAAACATTAATTAATAACCTTTTTATTAATACAAAATAAATATGAAATGATATTTACCCCAAACTAGTTTTTGGTGGTAAGGTATATTGTGCTGTGATTTGTGGGCCAGCTATCATATTTTACAAAACTCACTTGGTGCCCAGACAATTAGCCAAAACAGAAAAGGAAAAAATAAGACAAAGTAAAACAAAAAGAAAAGAAAATGACCCCCCTGGACCAGACGGCCCAGCTCGCAGCCAGGCCGGCCCACCTGGCCCATCCGCCGAACCGGCCCGTTCCCCCCCCCCCCGGTCGCTCTCTCCCCTTCCCTGTTCCCCCGACCATAGTCGGAACAGGCGCGCGTCCCCGCCGGACCCCCCTCGCCGGCGTCGAGGAGGGGATAAGATCGCCAGCGCCCCCGCCTCCACTGACCCCTCCCCTCGACGCCTCGGCCTCCTCCCCACCTACCTCCACCAACTCCCCTCTGCATCTCGGCCGCTCTCTCTCTCTCTGGTCCTCCCCTCGCCCGAGCGAGATCGCCGCCGAAGCCTCGTAGGCGTGGCCCCGACCACCGTTCGTCGAGCCGCCGATGTCCCCAAGCTCCCTCTACGTCGTCCTCGTCGACCCCGCGCTTCAGGACGAGCTGGGGTGCCCTACAGCGGCCGGGTCAAGCTTTTCCCCAACCTCGGTCGCCGCCGCCCGCCGCGATTCATCCCGCCTCCCCTCTGCGCTCCCGTTCACTCGAGGGCCTCCGTGTGCCGCGCCGTAAGCCTCCACCCCCTCCTCCTTCCTCTTGTTCCTCCTCATACACCGTAGAAGGCTCGCGGTGCTGACGTCGCCATTGCCGCATGCGGCCTCGTCCGCGAGCTCGTTGCGCTCACCCCGTCCATCTCCGAGCCAAGCGGTGGCCTCCGTCGAGTTGCCGGAGGTCCGTAGAGCCCACTAGCGTCGTTTGTTAGCTAGAACGCACCCCGTAGCGTGGTTTTCGGAGATGCCCGTAGTCCGGCGCCGCCCGCGGTCGTCGTTGAGCTCCACTCCGGCCACCCCCGCTCCTGGGATCACTCTAGATCGACGCGGGACGATCTACTCGTTCGAACGCCACCGAAAACGCGCGGAATGGTGCCCTGTGCTGGAGATCCGAGCAACTCCGGCGAACTTCCGCCGCTGGAATGGTCGCCGGCGTGATTCCGGCGACGTCACCGACGTGGCACCCACGTGGCACCGCCTGGGCCACTGACTGGTGGACCCAGGTCCCCCATTGACTTGTTGACCGCAGTCAACGAGCTGACTGGGCGGCCCCCAGCCACTGACATGCGGGCCCCCCTTCTGTTAATTAGTCTAACAATTGTTTTATAAATAAAAATAATTAGATTAACTAATCACTCACTGACATATGGGGCCCACCCCTCTAATTAGACTGTTAGTTTAGTTTAAATTACTGTTAGACTAACAGAGGCTGACATGTGGGTCCCACTAGACCCACCTGTCTGGTTTGACCGGTCAGCCGACCTGTTGCTGACCATCCTGCTGACGTCATAATTCATTTTTGCTAAATTCAAATAATTCCAGAAATTCAAATAAAACTTTGAAAATTCATATCTTTTAAACCGTAACTCGGATGAAAATGTTTTCTATATGAAAGTTGCTCAGAACGACGAGACGAATCCGAATACGCAGTCCGTTCGTCCACCACACCTCCCTAACCTATCGAACTCGCAACATTCCCCCTCCGTTTCATCTGTCCAAAAATGCCTAACTCCGGGAAAACTTTCCGGATATTATCCCCCTTCGCCAGTATCGTGTAGCACTGCGTTAGAACACTCCTATCGCTGCGCTTTGCCATGTTATGTCTCGTCGTGCTTATGTTTGCATTATATTTACTGTTTCTTCCCCCTCTTCTCTCCGGTAGACTACGAGACTGACGCTGCTGCTGCCCAGTTCGACTACGGAGTCGACGATCCCTCCTACTTGCCAGAGCAATCAGGCAAGCCCCCCCCCCCTGATCACCAGATATCGCCTATTCTTCTCTATACTGCTTGCATTAGAGTAGTGTAGCATGTTACTGCTTTCGGTTAATCCTATTCTGTTGCATAGCCTGTCATTGTTGCTACAGCTGTTTCCCTTACCTGCTATCCTACTGCTTAGTATAGGATGCTAGTTTCCCATCAGTGGCCCTACACTCTTGTCCGTCTGCCATGCTATACTACTGGGCCGTGATCACTTCGGGAGGTGATCACGGGTATATCCTATATACATTATATACATGACACATGTGGTGACTAAAGTCGGGTCGGCTCGAGGAGTACCCGCAAGTGATGCTGATGAGGGGGCTGAAAGGACAGGTGGCTCCACCCCGGTAGAGGTGGGCCTGGGTTCCTGACGGCCCCCGACTGTTACTTGTGGCGGAGCGACAGGGCAGGTTGAGACCACCTAGGAGAGAGGTGGGCCTGGCCCTGGTCGGCGTTCGCGGATACTTAACACGCTTAACGAGATCTTGGTATTTGATCTGAGTCCGGCCATTTGGTCTATACGCACTAACCATCTACGCGGGAGTAGTTATGGGTATCCCGGCGTCGTGGTATCAGCCGAAGCCTTCTTGACGTCAGCGACTGAGTGGCGCGCGCCGGATTGGACTGGAACGCCACTAGGCTAGGTCTGCTTCCGGCCGCGTACGCAACGTGCAGGTGTGCATAGGGCGATGGGCCCAGACCCCTGCGCGCTTAGGATTAGACCGGCGTGCTGACCGCTCTGTTGTGCTTAGGTGGGGCTGCGACGCGTTGATCTTACGAGGCCGGGCATGACCCAGAAAAGTGTGTCCGGCCAAATGGGATCGAGCGTGTTGGGTTATGTGGTGCACCCCTGCAGGGAAGTTTATCTATTCGAATAGCCGTGTCCCTCGGTAAAAGGACGACCCGGAGTTGTACCTTGACCTTATGACAACTAGAACTGGATACTGAATAAAATACACCCTTCCAAGTGCCAGATATAACCCGGTGATCGCTCTCTAACAGGGCGACGAGGAGGGGATCGCCGGGTAGGATTATGCTATGCGATGCTACTTGGAGGACTTCAATCTACTCTCTCCTACATGCTGCAAGATGGAGATGGCCAGAAGCGTAGTCTTCGATAGGACTAGCTATCCCCCTCTTATTCTGGCATTCTGCAGTTCAGTCCATTGATATGCCCCTTTACACATATACCCATGCATATGTAGTGTAGCTCCTTGCTTGCGAGTACTTTGGATGAGTACTCACGGTTGCTTTTCTCCCTCTTTTCCCCTTTCTATACCTGATTGTCGCAACCAGATGCTGGAGTTCAGGAGCTAGAGATCCCGAGGATGATGCTACATGGAGTTCGGCTTCGAGGAGTAGTTAGGAGGTCCCAGGCAGGAGGCCTTGCCTCTTCGATCGTTGCTACTTTTGTACTAGCCTTCTTAAGGCAAACTTGTTTAACTTATGTCTGTACTCAGATATTGTTGCTTCCGCTGACTCGTCTGTGATCGAGCACTTGTATTCGAGCCCTCGAGGCCCCTGGCTTGTATTATGATGCTTGTATGACTTATTTATGTGTTAGAGTTGTGTTGTGGTATCTTCCCGTGAGTCCCTGATCTTGATCGTACACATTTGCGTGCATGATTAGTGTACGGTCAAATCGGGGGCGTCACAAGTTGGTATCAGAGCCGACTGCCTGTAGGAATCCCCCTTTCCAACTCCTTGGCCGAAGTCGAGTCTAGTCATTGAAAAACTTTTAATAACATGACTGTGTGGCTTACGGGCCCACGTCACCATTGGGTGGTATTAGGATCTTTTACTCCTTGTCTATACTCTGGGACTCTGATCTCTCTTCTATTCGGGTTAAGTGAATTTTACTAAATCTAACATTAGGATCTCGTTATCACTTTCACCCGGAGAGCCCTTTATTACTGATGATCGTCTGCTGCACGTGAAGACCCTGAAGATACTCTCCGCTGATAACCCGAGAACTTGTGTTCATTGCTTTTGCAATTCTCTTTCATCGATAAACTCCTATGGATAACCACGTATACTCGCCATTCATACAATGTTTCCCAGTTGATCTTGTTATTACAAGATACCCCGAAATTCTCTCTGTTGTTCCGAGAATCCTTTGAGCTTACTGCCTTGCTGTTCTTTATCACCTGAATACCCCTACGAATAATTCTCGCACGTACCGAGTATCCGGTCATCCCCAGTTGATTCAAGTATTCCACAATAGTCTTCAAAATACTATTCGATCTTCCGAAAATCCTCAGGAGCCTATTGCTCTTCGAAATTCTTGTTTGCTTGCATTATGGTTAATCCCATAAGTCTCGTAATCTTATTGGCATCTCTTGTCATTATCATTTTGAGTCCGTTGATTCAATTTGTTGCGAATGCTCGCAATCCTCAATCATATCCTAGAATTCATTCTTCCGGCTCAGACGTCATTCTAAACGTGAGCTGGATCTCGACCTATCAAATTGCCATCGATTGTACCCCTAAGCCTACTCAACTTATCCATCCTTGATCAGAGCGTTGCTTCTGACCCCCCTGAGTTGGAAATCATAATTCTTTTGCATTTGAACTTTGAGTTAGTCAGTTGTTTCTATAATCAGATCTCCTGGCATTCTTCTTCCTCTGGTTGAGTACTGATGCTCACATCAGATCCTTGTGGACCATCGGTTCCTTTGTTGGATTTTATCCGACAATGTCCTTCCTATTGAATAACCTTGTGAGCCTTTCCATGGGTATATAATGCCTTTGGTAAATTGTATCATCTGATTTTGAACAATGCTCTTCTTTCGAGCTTGTAATATTTACTCCGAAGTTTGTGGTATATGTTCCTAAGATGCCTTGATGGGTTGAACCTATGCCTTTCATAATACGTGTGAACTCGAAAGTTTTCATGAGTCATACTCTTCTGGTATTTTGCCAGATAAAAATTTTCCACACTGCAACTTCATCAAACGCGAGAAGTGAATGAAAGGTTATGCATTGAAGAAGTGGGAGTCGACCTTGAACTTTGTGTTCATGCCCATGGACACGATGTATACCTTATCATGGAAGCTTCTCTTAAAATAATTGTCCCCTTGTAATAAGTTCATCTGGTATCCGTGGACGTCGTTCCGACCATGTTCTCCTTTAAATACCATTTCTCGTACAAGTTTAAGCACTTGTCTTCTGTAAGAGCAATACCCCAGTCCAACCTCTACTTTGGTTTGTCGTCGAGTATTACCCCCTGGTATCTCGAGATTATCACGGAACTGCATAACTTCTTATGAGTTCTCCATCAAGTATTACATTCTCATGGATTCCAATTTTTCACGGGCTCCGAGTTATTAAACACTCAAGGACATCGATAACTGAATCGAGTCCGCATCATGATTAAACAACTCTTAATAATCTCCTTTGTTTACGAGTTCGTACTCGATCACGTCATCCCTAGCCTGCTCGGCTATGTTATTATCGTGCCGATTTTAACTGTGCTACCTGGTCTTTATTCCCGGAGCACCACCTTCGACGCTGAGCTAAACTTACGTCGATTTTCCTCGTCATATCATTTCGCCTTGAACAGCAAGCTTGATTTCGAGTTTGTGTCGTACCCCTGGTTCCAATAACTTTTCGCTTCATCATTCCTTTGGCTTGATGTCATCGCCGATCGATTACCTCTTCATAAATTCTCGCTACAAATGTGTCGTGAACATCATCAACATTCTGAGCTCTTCCAAGATATCTATCGAATTCTGGATGAGAAATACCAGCCTTGCCCTCGATGATTTGTTTTATCATCGACCATTTTATCGCCTTCCATTCAACACAAACTTGTTCGTGTTTTGTGTTGTACCTTGATTTCCTTGCTATCTAGCTTATGATATGTTCTACCTTGGAGTATTACCATCTTTTATGTCAAGTATGTCGTAAGAATTTCACCACCTCGTATGACATCTTGGTACAGTGATACTTCTCCCCATCACCATTCTTTCTTGGTCCCCGTGTTGTTTCTAAAAGGAATACCGACCAATGGTCTGTGATGTGTAAATTCTAAACTTCTAGCAACCCTATTGCTTTGAAGTTATTGGTCTATAGTTTCATTCTACGCCTATGGCTTAATGAATCATCATTCGGACATTGATTGTGCTACCTAGCCCATATTTCGGGTGCACATTTCAACCAATGTTTAACTGTGTATGTTTTCCTCGAGCATACATCATTAAGTCATTCGATCTAGCTAATGTTATCTCCTTGTTCACATAGTGATGGAATCTTTTGGAAATCTCAATGGATTGTCGCTGAGTCAATCAGTCACCTCCTCACCTCTCCTTGATGTAATGATGAACCCTTGTCCGGAACTCGCTTCCATAGTTCATCTCCCGAGAATCTCCGATGTCGTTTCGACAATTTGTGTTGCACCTTTCTTCTCAGGCATCCTGAGTCTGAGTTATCCTGACACCAATCAGATCTGAATCTCGGTCAGATATGATGGTTGGAACATATTTCCAAGAGTTATAACATTGGCCTAATTATGACCCGGTAAGGTGATGATACCCAGCACACCTGGCGGGAGGACCTATTGTTATAAGTTTTCCCTTTTAGCAAGGTTAGCTATTCTTCCATGAGGAAATTGTAAGACTTATTCTATAAGTTGTTCCTGATGGATCCTTTTTGTTTCCAAAGTCTGATCTTCACCTGTTGACCATGTCAATGCTATCTCGAAGCATGTCTATGGTACTCTGATTTTCAACGGGAACATTTGAAGCCCAATGCTAAATGTTTCCTGCGCAATTATCCAAACACCGTTGTATGGGTAATGTCATGAAAATTTCTCTCCCGTACCTAAAGAGTTTTCTACATTATATCATGTCATGGATATCATGCTCTGCTTGTCCTTGGGAAGGATATACCCTTGAAATATGTGTTTAAACACATTTTCCTTTCCATTCTTCTGTTTAATCTGATAATCATATTTTCCTTTCCATTGTTTGGTTTAACCTTTCTGGTGATCTATATGATCTAAGCAGTAATATTCTCCTGCTTATGTAAACACCTCGGTGTACAACTCTGTCAGTAAGACCCTGTTACTATTGTTGGTGACATTTCGGTAACCACCGATGGACGAGAACTTTGCCTAATGGTCCGCCTCGTTTCAACGAGCAGGAAAATGGTTCTCTTCGTCCCTCGCCCTTGGTACCGACGATGTTGCCGACATATAACTGACAGGCTACCTCTGACATGCCTTGCTATCATGATCGTGCAAGATGTCACCGCCTCCTACTTAAAAACCACATGGTGGGCCATAACCCACAGTTCCACAGATCGAAACCTGACTCTCCTGTACACCCTGTTCCCAAGTTATTCCTCGCGCGTGGCCTCGTATGTAATTCACGGGCCACCGTCCCAAGTGATCAATTCTGGTAATCGGACACAATACTTATTCCCGTTGCTCTGAACCCCTTTCACTCTGTTTCAGGCTTCGAACGATAGCCTACCCGTTTGAAACTTCTCATGGTACTTTCTTACTTGCTCTCGGCTTTTCTTAAGATTTAGTTCGAGAGTTACTTTCCGCCACCTTCCCCGATGATATTGACCAGATAGTAAACCTTGCAGAGGTCCGTTCTTCTAGATTACCCCCTTACTCTGTTGTAAGTACGATGGAGTTCCCGAAGAAAGGACGACAACTTTATCATGATGACCTGAAACAGCAGAATGAAGACATCAATGTAATGGATCAACCTCTTCGAGAAGGACAACCAAGACCAAGAACACTCCCTAGAATTTCGTAACCTGAACCTTCCCCCTTACTTCCCTCTTAAATCTCGGGACGAGATTTCTTGTAGTGGAGGAGAATTGTGACGCCCGGATAACTATACTACAGTAAACCTACGCTAGTGATGACACGTCACCTCTGTTAGTGTTGATAATCTTGCGTTAGTTCAAAACTGGATCAAAATTCAAAGTTCAAAATCAAGCAAACAATAAAAGTTTTCAAATACTAAAACTAAAATGTTCAATAAATAGTAGATAAATCAGAGGCTATGATAAAATAGTAAAGAACATTATTGAAATTTGATAGGTGACTTAAACATCCTCAAACAGTGGCTGAAAACATTAATTAATAACCTTTTTATTAATACAAAATAAATATGAAATGATATTTACCCCAAACTAGTTTTTGGTGGTAAGGTATATTGTGTTGTGATTTGTGGGCCAGCTATCATATTTTACAAAACTCACTTGGTGCCCAGACAATTAGCCAAAACAGAAAAGGAAAAATAAGACAAAGTAAAACAAAAAGAAAAGAAAATGACCCCCCTGGACCAGACGGCCCAGCTCGCAGCCAGGCCGGCCCACCTGGCCCATCCGCCGAACCGGCCCGTTCCCCCCGGTCGCTCTCTCCCCTTCCCTGTTCCCCCGACCAGGGTCGGAACAGGCGCGCGTCCCCGCCGGACCCCCCTCGCCGGCGTCGAGGAGGGGATAAGATCGCCAGCGCCCCCGCCTCCACTGACCCCTCCCCTCGACGCCTCGGCCTCCTCCCCACCTACCTCCACCAACTCCCCTCTGCATCTCGGCCGCTCTCTCTCTCTCTGGCCCTCCCCTCGCCCGAGCGAGATCGCCGCCGAAGCCTCGTAGGCGTGGCCCCGACCACCGTTCGTCGAGCCGCCGATGTCCCCGAGCTCCCTCTACGTCGTCCTCGTCGACCCCGCGCTTCAGGACGAGCTGGGGTGCCCTGCAGCGGCCGGGTCAAGCTTTTCCCCAACCTCGGTCGCCGCCGCCCGCCGCGATTCATCCCGCCTCCCCTCTGCGCTCCCGTTCACTCGAGGGCCTCCGTGTGCCGCGCCGTAAGCCTCCACCCCCTCCTCCTTCCTCTGGTTCCTCCTCATACACCGTAGAAGGCTCGCGGTGCCGCCGTCGCCATTGCCGCATGCGGCCTCGTCCGCGAGCTCGTTGCGCTCACCCCGTCCATCTCCGAGCCAAGCGGTGGCCTCCGTCGAGTTGCCGGAGGTCCGTAGAGCCCACTAGCGTCGTTTGTTAGCTAGAACGCACCCCGTAGCGTGGTTTTCGGAGATGCCCGTAGTCCGGCGCCGCCCGCGGTCGTCGTTGAGCTCCACTCCGGCCACCCCCGCTCCTGGGATCACTCTAGATCGACGCGGGACGATCTACTCGTTCGAACGCCACCGAAAACGCGCGGAATGGTGCCCTGTGCTGGAGATCCGAGCAACTCCGGCGAACTTCCGCCGCTGGAATGGTCGCCGGCGTGATTCCGGCGACGTCACCGACGTGGCACCCACGTGGCACCGCCTGGGCCACTGACTGGTGGACCCAGGTCCCCCATTGACTTGTTGACCGCAGTCAACGAGCTGACTGGGCGGCCCCCAGCCACTGACATGCGGGCCCCCCTTCTGTTAATTAGTCTAACAATTGTTTTATAAATAAAAATAATTAGATTAACTAATCACTCACTGACATATGGGGCCCACCCCTCTAATTAGACTGTTAGTTTAGTTTAAATTACTGTTAGACTAACAGAGGCTGACATGTGGGTCCCACTAGACCCACCTGTCTGGTTTGACCGGTCAGCCGAGCTGTTGACCTGCTGACGTCATAATTCATTTTTGCTAAATTCAAATAATTCCAGAAATTCAAATAAAACTTTGAAAATTCATATCTTTTAAACCGTAACTCGGATGAAAATGTTTTCTATATGAAAGTTGCTCAGAACGACGAGACGAATCCGAATACGCAGTCCGTTCGTCCACCACACCTCCCTAACCTATCGAACTCGCAACATTCCCCCTCCGTTTCATCTGTCCAAAAATGCCTAACTCCGGGAAAACTTTCCGGATATTATCCCCCTTCGCCAGTATCGTGTAGCACTGCGTTAGAACACTCCTATCGCTGCGCTTTGCCATGTTATGTCTCGTCGTGCTTATGTTTGCATTATATTTACTGTTTCTTCCCCCTCTTCTCTCCGGTAGACTACGAGACTGACGCTGCTGCTGCCCAGTTCGACTACGGAGTCGACGATCCCTCCTACTTGCCAGAGCAATCAGGCAAGCCCCCCCCCTTGATCACCAGATATCGCCTATTCTTCTCTATACTGCTTGCATTAGAGTAGTGTAGCATGTTACTGCTTTCGTTAATCCTATTCTGTTGCATAGCCTGTCATTGTTGCTACAGTTGTTTCCCTTACCTGCTATCCTACTGCTTAGTATAGGATGCTAGTTTCCATCAGTGGCCCTACACTCTTGTCCGTCTGCCATGCTATACTACTGGGCCGTGATCACTTCGGGAGGTGATCACGGGTATATACTATATACATTATATACATGACACATGTGGTGACTAAAGTCGGGTCGGCTCGAGGAGTACCCGCAAGTGATGCTGATGAGGGGGCTGAAAGGACAGGTGGCTCCACCCCGGTAGAGGTGGGCCTGGGTTCCTGACGGCCCCCGACTGTTACTTTGTGGCGGAGCGACAGGGCAGGTTGAGACCACCTAGGAGAGAGGTGGGCCTGGCCCTGGTCGGCGTTCGCGGATACTTAACACGCTTAACGAGATCTTGGTATTTGATCTGAGTCTGGCCATTTGGTCTATACGCACTAACCATCTACGCGGGAGTAGTTATGGGTATCCCGGCGTCGTGGTATCAGCCGAAGCCTTCTTGACGTCAGCGACTGAGTGGCGCGCGCCGGATTGGACTGGAACGCCACTAGGCTAGGTCTGCTTCCGGCCGCGTACGCAACGTGCAGGTGTGCATAGGGCGATGGGCCCAGACCCCTGCGCGCATAGGTTAGACCGGCGTGCTGACCTCTCTGTTGTGCTTAGGTGGGGCTGCGACGCGTTGATCTTACGAGGCCGGGCATGACCCAGAAAAGTGTGTCCGGCCAAATGGGATCGAGCGTGTTGGGTTATGTGGTGCACCCCTGCAGGGAAGTTTATCTATTCGAATAGCCGTGTCCCTCGGTAAAAGGACGACCCGGAGTTGTACCTTGACCTTATGACAACTAGAACTGGATACTGAATAAAATACACCCTTCCAAGTGCCAGATATAACCCGGTGATCGCTCTCTAACAGGGCGACGAGGAGGGGATCGCCGGGTAGGATTATGCTATGCGATGCTACTTGGAGGACTTCAATCTACTCTCTCCTACATGCTGCAAGATGGAGATGGCCAGAAGCGTAGTCTTCGATAGGACTAGCTATCCCCCTCTTATTCTGGCATTCTGCAGTTCAGTCCACTGATATGCCCCTTTACACATATACCCATGCATATGTAGTGTAGCTCCTTGCTTGCGAGTACTTTGGATGAGTACTCACGGTTGCTTTTCTCCCTCTTTTCCCCTTTCTATACCTGATTGTCGCAACCAGATGCTGGAGTTCAGGAGCTAGAGATCCCGAGGATGATGCTACATGGAGTTCGGCTTCGAGGAGTAGTTAGGAGGTCCCAGGCAGGAGGCCTTGCCTCTTCGATCGTTGCTACTTTTGTGCTAGCCTTCTTAAGGCAAACTTGTTTAACTTATGTCTGTACTCAGATATTGTTGCTTCCGCTGACTCGTCTGTGATCGAGCACTTGTATTCGAGCCCTCGAGGCCCCTGGCTTGTATTATGATGCTTGTATGACTTATTTATGTGTTAGAGTTGTGTTGTGATATCTTCCCGTGAGTCCCTGATCTTGATCGTACACATTTGCGTGCATGATTAGTGTACGGTCAAATCGGGGGCGTCACAAGTTGGTATCAGAGCCGACTGCCTGTAGGAATCCCCCTTTCCAACTCCTTGGCCGAAGTCGAGTCTAGTCATTGAAAAACTTTTACTAACATGGCTGTGTGGCTTACGGGCCCACGTCGCCATTGGGTGGTATTAGGATCTTTTACTCCTTGTCTATACTCTGGGACTCTGATCTCTCTTCTATTCGGGTTAAGTGAATTTTACTAAATCTAACATTAGGATCTCGTTATCACTTTCACCCGGAGAGCCCTTATTACTGATGATCGTCTGCTGCACGTGAAGACCCTGAAGATACTCTCCGCTGATAACCCGAGAACTTGTGTTCATTGCTTTTGCAATTCTCTTTCATCGATAAACTCCTATGGATAACCACGTATACTCGCCATTCATACAATGTTTCCCAGTTGATCTTGTTATTACAAGATACCCCGAAATTCTCTCTGTTGTTCCGAGAATCCTTTGAGCTTACTGCCTTGCTGTTCTTTGTCACCTGAATACCCCTACGGATAATTCTCGCACTTACCGAGTATCCGGTCATCCCCAATTGATTCAAGTATTCCACAATAGTCTTCAAAATACTATTCGATCTTCCGAAAATCCTCAGGAGCCTATTGCTCTTGAAATTCTTGTTTGCTTGCATTATGGTTAATCCCATAAGTCTCGTAATCTTATTGGCATCTCTTGTCATTATCATTTTGAGTCCGTTGATTCAATTTGTTGCGAATGCTCGCAATCCTCAATCATATCCTAGAATTCATTCTTCCGGCTCAGACGTCATTCTAAACGTGAGCTGGATCTTGACCTATCAAATTGCCATCGATTGTACCCCTAAGCCTACTCAACTTATCCATCCTTGATCAGAGCGTTGCTTCTGACCCCCTGAGTTGGAAATCATAATTCTTTTGCATTTGAACTTTGAGTTAGTCAGTTGTTTCTATAATCAGATCTCCTGGCATTCTTCTTCCTCTGGTTGAGTACTGATGCTCACATCAGATCCTTGTGGACCATCGGTTCCTTTGTTGGATTTTATCCGACAATGTCCTTCCTATTGAATAACCTTGTGAGCCTTTCCATGGGTATATAATGCCTTTGGTAAATTGTATCATCTGATTTTGAACAATGCTCTTCTTTCGAGCTTGTAATATTTACTCCGAAGTTTGTGGTATATGTTCCTAAGATGCCTTGATGGGTTGAACCTATGCCTTTCATAATACGTGTGAACTCGAAAGTTTTCATGAGTCATACTCTTCTGGTATTTTGCCAGATAAAATTTTCCACACTGCAACTTCATCAAACGCGAGAAGTGAATGAAAGGTTATGCATTGAAGAAGTGGGAGTCGACCTTGAACTTTGTGTTCATGCCCATGGACACGATGTATACCTTATCATGGAAGCTTCTCTTAAAATAATTGTCCCCTTGTAATAAGTTCATCTGGTATCCGTGGACGTCGTTCCGACCATGTTCTCCTTTAAATACCATTTCTCGTACAAGTTTAAGCACTTGTCTTCTGTAAGAGCAATACCCCAGTCCAACCTCTACTTTGGTTTGTCGTCGAGTATTACCCCCTGGTATCTCGAGATTATCACGGAACTGCATAACTTCTTATGAGTTCTCCATCAAGTATTACATTCTCATGGATTCCAATTTTTCACGGGCTCCGAGTTATTAAACACTCAAGGACATCGATAACTGAATCGAGTCCGCATCATGATTAAACAACTCTTAATAATCTCCTTTGTTTACGAGTTCGTACTCGATCACGTCATCCCTAGCCTGCTCGGCTATGTTATTATCGTGCCGATTTTAACTGTGCTACCTGGTCTTTATTCCCGGAGCACCACCTTCGACGCTGAGCTAAACTTACGTCGATTTTCCTCGTCATATCATTTCGCCTTGAACAGCAAGCTTTATTTCGAGTTTGTGTCGTACCCCTGGTTCCAATAACTTTTCGCTTCATCATTCCTTTGGCTTGATGTCATCGCCGATCGATTACCTCTTCATAAATTCTCACTACAAATGTGTCGTGAACATCATCAACATTCTGAGCTCTTCCAAGATATCTATCGAATTCTGGATGAGAAATACCAGCCTTGCCCTCGATGATTTGTTTTATCATCGACCATTTTATCGCCTTCCATTCAACACAAACTTGTTCGTGTTTTGTGTTGTACCTTGATTTCCTTGCTATCTAGCTTATGATATGTTCTACCTTGGAGTATTACCATCTTTTATGTCAAGTATGTCGTAAGAATTTCACCACCTCGTATGACATCTTGGTACAGTGATACTTCTCCCCATCACCATTCTTTCTTGGTCCCCGTGTTGTTTCTAAAAGGAATACCGACCAATGGTCTGTGATGTGTAAATTCTAAACTTCTAGCAACCCTATTGCTTTGAAGTTATTGGTCTATAGTTTCATTCTACGCCTATGGCTTAATGAATCATCATTCGGACATTGATTGTGCTACCTAGCCCATATTTCGGGTGCACATTTCAACCAATGTTTAACTGTGTATGTTTTCCTCGAGCATACATCATTAACTCATTCGATCTAGCTAATGTTATCTCCTTGTTCACATAGTGATGGAAATCCTTTTGGAAATCTCAATGGATTGTCGCTGAGTCAATTAGTCACCTTCTCACCTCTCCTTGATGTAATGATGAACCCTTGTCCGGAACTCGCTTCCATAGTTCATCTCCCGAGAATCTCCGATGTCGTTTCGACAATTTGTGTTGCACCTTTCTTCTCAGGCATCCTGAGTCTGAGTTATCCTGACACCAATCAGATCTGAATCTCGGTCAGATATGATGGTTGGAACATATTTCCAAGAGTTATAACATTGGCCTAATTATGACCCGGTAAGGTGATGATACCCAGCACACCTGGCGGGAGGACCTATTGTTATAAGTTTTCCCTTTTAGCAAGGTTAGCTATTCTTCCATGAGGAAATTGTAAGACTTATTCTATAAGTTGTTCCTGATGGATCCTTTTTGTTTCCAAAGTCTGATCTTCACCTGTTGACCATGTCAATGCTATCTCGAAGCATGTCTATGGTACTCTGATTTTCAACGGGAACATTTGAAGCACAATGCTAAATGTTTCCTGCGCAATTATCCAAACACCGTTGTATGGGTAATGTCATGAAAATTCTCTCCCGTACCTAAAGAGTTTTCTACATTATATCATGTCATGGATATCATGCTCTGCTTGTCCTTGGGAAGGATATACCCTTGAAATATGTGTTTAAACACATTTTTCCTTTCCATTCTTCTGTTTAATCCGATAATCATATTTTCCTTTCCATTGTTTGGTTTAACCTTTCTGGTGATCTATATGATCTAAGCAGTAATATTCTCCTGCTTATGTAAACACCTCGGTGTACAACTCTGTCAGTAAGACCCTGTTACTAGTGTTGGTGACATTTCGGTAACCACCGATGGACGAGAACTTTGCCTAAGGGTCCGCCTCGTTTTAACGAGCAGGAAAATGGTTCTCTTCGTCCCTCGCCCTTGGTACCAACGTGTTGCCGACATAACTGACAGGGTATTCTCTGACATGCCTTGCTATCATGACCGTGCAAGATGTCACCGCTCCTATAAAGAAAAACCACATGGTGGGCCCATAACCCACAGTTCCACAAGATCGAAACCTGACTCTCCTGTACACCCCTTGTTCCCAAAGTTATTCCTCGCGCGTGGCCTCGTATGTAATTCACGGGCCACCGTCCCAAGTGATCAATTCTGGTATCGGACACAATACTTATTCCCGTTGCTCTGAACCCCTTTTCACTCTGTTTCAGGCTTCGAACGATAGCCTACCCGTTTGAAACTTCTCATGGTACTTTCTTACTTGCTCTCGGCTTTTCTTAAGATTTAGTTCGAGAGTTACTTTACGCCACCTTCCCCGATGATATTGACCAGATAGTAAACCTTGCAGAGGTCCATTCTTCTAGATTACCCCCTTACTCTGTTGTAAGTACGATGGATTTCCCGAAGAAAGGACGACAACTTTATCATGATGACCTGAAACAGCAGAATGAAGACATCAATGTAATGGATCAACCTCTTCGAGAAGGACAACCAAGACCAAGAACACTCCCTAGAATTTCGTAACCCGAACCTTCCCCCTTACTTCCCTCTTAAATCTCGGGACGAGATTTCTTGTAGTGGAGGAGAATTGTGACGCCCGGATAATTATACTACAGTAAACCTACGCTAGTGATGACACGTCACCTCTGTTAGTGTTGATAATCTTGCGTTAGTTCATAACCGGATCAAAATTCAAAGTTCAAAATCAAGCAAATAATAACAGTTTTCAAATACTAAAACTAAAATGTTCAATAAATAGTAGATAAATCAGAGGCTATGATAAAATAGTAAAGAACATTATTGAAATTTGATAGGTGACTTAAACATCCTCAAACAGTGGCTGAAAACATTAATTAATAACCTTTTTATTAATACAAAATAAATATGAAATGATATTTACCCCAAACTAGTTTTTGGTGGTAAGGTATATTGTGCTGTGATTTGTGGGCCAGCTATCATATTTTACAAAACTCACTTGGTGCCCAGACAATTAGCCAAAACAGAAAAGGAAAAAATAAGACAAAGTAAAACAAAAAGAAAAGAAAATGACCCCCCTGGACCAGACGGCCCAGCTCGCAGCCAGGCCGGCCCACCTGGCCCATCCGCCGAACCGGCCCGTTTCCCCCCGGTCGCTCTCTCCCCTTCCCTGTTCCCCCGACCAGGGTCGGAACAGGCGCGCGTCCCCGCCGGACCCCCCTCGCCGGCGTCGAGGAGGGGATAAGATCGCCAGCGCCCCCGCCTCCACTGACCCCTCCCCTCGACGCCTCGGCCTCCTCCCCACCTACCTCCACCAACTCCCCTCTGCATCTCGGCCGCTCTCTCTCTCTCTCTGGTCCTCCCCTCGCCCGAGCGAGATCGCCGCCGAAGCCTCGTAGGCGTGGCCCCGACCACCGTTCGTCGAGCCGCCGATGTCCCCGAGCTCCCTCTACGTCGTCCTCGTCGACCCCGCGCTTCAGGACGAGCTGGGGTGCCCTACAGCGGCTGGGTCAAGCTTTTCCCCAACCTCGGTCGCCGCCGCCCGCCGCGATTCATCCCGCCTCCCCTCTGCGCTCCCGTTCAGTCGAGGGCCTCCGTGTGCCGCGCCGTAAGCCTCCACCCCCTCCTCCTTCCTCTGGTTCCTCCTCAAACACCGTAGAAGGCTCGCGGTGCCGCCGTCGCCATTGCCGCATGCGGCCTCGTCCGCGAGCTCGTTGCGCTCACCCCGTCCATCTCCGAGCCAAGCGGTGGCCTCCGTCGAGTTGCCGGAGGTCCGTAGAGCCCGCTAGCGTCGTTTGTTAGCTAGAACGCACCCCGTAGCGTGGTTTTCGGAGATGCCCGTAGTCCGGCGCCGCCCGCGGTCGTCGTTGAGCTCCACTCCGGCCACCCCCGCTCCTGGGATCACTCTAGATCGACGCGGGACGATCTACTCGTTCGAACGCCACCGAAAACGCGCGGAATGGTGCCCTGTGCTGGAGATCCGAGAAACTCCGGCGGACTTCCGCCGCTGGAATGGTCGCCGGCGTGATTCCGGCGACGTCACCGACGTGGCACCCACGTGGCACCACCTGGGCCACTGACTGGTGGACCCAGGTCCCCCATTGACTTGTTGACCGCAGTCAATGAGCTGACTGGGCGGCCCCCAGCCACTGACATGCGGGCCCCCCTTCTGTTAATTAGTCTAACAATTGTTTTATAAATAAAAATAATTAGATTAACTAATCACTCACTGACATATGGGGCCCACCCCTCTAATTAGACTGTTAGTTTAGTTTAAATTACTGTTAGACTAACAGAGGCTGACATGTGGGTCCCACTGGACCCACCTGTCTGATTTGACCTGTCAGCCGACCTGTTGACCTGCTGACGTCAGCATTACCTCATGCTGACGTCATAATTAATTTTTGCTAAATTCAAATAATTCCAGAAATTCAAATAAAACTTTGAAAATTCATATCTTTTAAACCGTAACTCGGATGAAAATGTTTTCTATATGAAAGTTGCTCAGAACGACGAGACGAATCCGAATACGCAGTCCGTTCGTCCACCGCACCTCCCTAACCTATCGAACTCGCAACATTCCCCCTCCATTTCATCTGTCCAAAAATGCCTAACTCCGGGAAAACTTTCCGGATATTATCCCCCTTCGCCAGTATCGTGTAGCACTGCGTTAGAACACTCCTATCGCTGCGCATTTCCAGGGTTAGAGTTAATGCTTCTGAAAGACTGTGTCTCGGTCATCCGTTTCTCAAACATCATGTAGTGCGAGAATCAAGCGGAGGCGATCGAGTCTTGTGGGGAAAAGTGCACAAACCTCTGCAGAGTGTACAAACTAATCATGATTAGCCGTGTCCCCGGTTATGGACAACTTGAGTATCTAGTGCCTGGATTATCATGTGATCTCATCATGTTACTTAAGTTAAATTTGATTGGGTTTAATCACGTGCTTAATTGGGATTGAGTTGGAGGTACCATCTCAATGTTTAACAACCACCATGATAGTCAAATAAAAATTTATTCCTTTGCAGTAGGGAAAAATTGGCTTTTCGCAAAAACATTATAAACATAGAGCTTTCCACCAGCCAAATATGCATGTATTGATAGCTATTATTCATCATTTCTCTATGGTGTGAATTTGCCAGCATATTCCATGTGCTGACCCATTTTCGGGCTGCAACGTTTCATGTTGCAGGATATCTTACGACGAGTAAGTGATACGTTAGGGTTACGATTTCTACACTCAACTTTGCCGTTGGTGTTGATGGGAATCCACAACCTTGTTACTTCCGCTATTTGGATTGAGGTAATAGTATTTACGTTACTTTATACATGTGATTTACCTCCGTTATAAATCCTCGAGTACTGTGTGTGTCAGCATACCGATCCAGGGATGACACTTAAGCATAGAGACTTGATCCATTCGGGTCAGGTCGCTACAAGATGGTATCAGAGCCAAGTTGACTGTAGGACGTGACCCTAGAAACTGGCAAGCCCATAGGAAGGATTTTCTCTAAAAACTTTCTTTTTCAAAAAGATCTTTTACCTCTCTTCTTTTCGGAGCTTATTCAAATTTTCCTTTTAGTGAGACTATACCTATTGAAGGGCAGCTTCGAAGGGCTCAAGGGATACGCTGTGGGCCGGATGACCAAGAGTCGTCGCGGCAAGCTCTACATCGACGATGCAAACTCGGGCCCCGACGCCGGCTCAATTGAGTACGGGTACCGGGTCCCCTTCGGCGGAATTCATGTCTTCATTGGCAAGATTGGTGAGCCGGGCCCTGAGCCGGGTCCCTGCGCCGATCTCGTCGAGACGGCTCAGCGTGCACGACCCGCCCAGGCCCGGCCTGCCTTAAGGCATGCTTTTGTGGGGTGCATCCATGGAGGACTCTCTGATCGTTCTGGATCTGGTGATGAGACGGCCGCCGGCTCTGACGGCGAGTCGGCCACCGATGAGTCAAACTCGTTGTATCAACTTCAAGATGGCAGGCTCATGGGTTGTTCCGATGGTGACAGTATTCCGGACCTATTTGAGCCGCCAAACCAGGTTGGAGTCTTTATGGCCGGTGCGCAGCCTGTTCAGAACCCCGCTGCTGGAGCGGGAAACCCGGTGCCTTCTCCGGCTCAGGTGCTAATGGATCTCACGGATAAGATGACGGCGCTGTTAACCGCTACGGTTGACCCGGCAGATCAAGCTCAGCATGATGCGGAGGTGGCGCAGTTAAAATTGGATCTAGTGAAAGCCAAGGAGGATCTGGCAGCGGAGGGGATCAGGATGGCTGCGGAACGGGCGGCTCTCGACGCCCAAACCCAGTTGATTCAAGCACAGTCCTTCCGGCTCACGATGGATCAAAACACGTCCAATGAGGTCCTGAGAAGGAGGCATCAAAAGGCCCAATCTCGACTCCCTCCGGTTTACGATCCGCGAAACCTCTTCAACACGCCAGGTGCAGGGTCTAGTAACCCGCCAGGGGTCATAGTGCCTGGGTCTGGGACCCCTATTCAGCCACAAGTGATGGGGCCTCCCCAGGTGCCCCCTGCCCCGCCTCAGTACGTGGCAATACCCCCGGGTCATTATAATAACCCGCTGGAGAACATGGTCACCGCGGCGGCATGGCTGGCGGCTCTCCCGGTTGACGGCGACTCTCCGACGGCTATTGAAACCCGCCGGGTCAGGGAACTCCTTCAGACAGCACTGGCGCAGCAAGAGGCGTACTCCTATAGCCGGGACAGGATCCACTCGACCCCTCGCCCAGGCCGGAGCCCGAGTTACAGCAGGCACATGGTCTCAGCGACCGGCTCAAGTAACGTCCGACGCCATGACCCGCCCCCTGGCCATGGCCCGGTTCATAACGGAGCCTTCCACGCAGCAGACCATGACAGAGTGCGACAAGAGGCGGAGCAGGTGCCTCAATTGACGGCTTACCAGACCCCCCCGGCTTATCCGACGACTTCCGTCGACGTGGGTATCCCTACCAGGACTGGGGGTGTCCCTTGTTTAGTGCCAGCCATCCGCAATGAGCGTCTACCCAAGGACTTCAAAGGCCCTAGGAAGGTGCCTAATTACACAGCAGACTTACAGCCTGCAGCCTGGATCGAGAGTTATGAGATGGCTATGGAGCTGCTGGAGGTCAGTGAGGCGGCCATGGCTAAGTATTTTACCATGATGTTAGATGGGACTGCCCGCACTTGGTTGAAGGGGCTACCACCAAATTCCATTGGGTCTTGGGCTGAGCTGAAAGCCCGGTTCATCCAAACCTTCAAGGATACCTGTAGGCAATCTATGTCAATTGTGGATTTGACTAACTGCAAGCAGCAAGAAGGGGAGTCTACAACACATTGGGTTCGCCGGGTTAAGGAGATAATACACTCCTCGGATAAGATGGACGCCGGCTCTGCAGTATTAATGTTGGAGCAGAATTATCGTTTTGTGCCCCTAAAGATGAAACTCGGGCGGCTTAAGCGCGACTGCAATGATATGGGTACACTGATGGCGGCTCTTGTCAAGTACGCCGATTCTGATGGTACCAAGGACCCCGCTTCAGATGATGAAAGGACAGGGAAGGGAAAGAAGAACGGCAATGGCAAGGGTCCTCAGCATAACCCGGGGAACCAAGGAGGAGGCAAGCGCAAGGCCGACGGCAGCCTAGAGTTTGTGGCCAACGCCAGCTCACAAGGGAATAACCAGCGACGTAAGGGGAGGCCCCCTCCCCGAGGCGGCGGGTCAGGCCCGACGCTGGAGCAGCTGTTGAATGAGCCTTGTCCAAGGCATGGCTCTAGAGAGAAGCCAGCGACTCATCTATGGAAGGAATGTGCAATCATGAAGGCCTTTAAGAACTACAATGGCCCGGGCGGCGGCTCAGGCGCCGGCGGCTTTCATGGCCCGGGCGGCGGCTCAAATTCTAACCCTCAGAACGGTCAAGGGGGCTTTAATCAGCAGTCTGGCCAGGGTCATCAACAGCAGCAGGGAGGTTATCAAACCAATCCAAAGCAGCTTAGCGGTGGGCAGTATCATGTGTTTACCACCAGTCTGTGCAAGCGAGATCAGAAGCTTCATAAGAGGGCCGTGAACGCTGTTGAGCCGGCGGTTCCACGCTACTTGCGGTGGTCAGAGCAACCTATAGTGTGGAGTAGGGAGGATCACCCTCCCCGGGTGGATAATCCGGGTCACTTGGCCCTGGTGGTGGCTCCTCATGTGGGAGGATATAAGTTCACTAAGGTGCTCATGGACGGGGGCAGCAGCATCAACATCCTCTATTATGAGACTTTTCGCCGTATGGGATTGGTTGATAAGAACCTCAGCCAGTCAAACACTATCTTCCATGGTGTGGTACCTGGTAAGTCGGCTTATCCAGTCGGCAAGATCGAGTTGGAAGTGGCCTTTGGAGATGAGAACAACTACAGGGTGGAAAAATTGACCTTTGAGGTGGTCAAGATAAGAAGTCCGTACCATGCTATATTTGGGAGGCCGGCTTACGCCAAATTCATGGCACGGCCGTGTTATGTTTACTTACAGCTCAAGATTCCGGGTCATAATGGGACCATTACGGTTCACGGCAGCCGGAAGGTGGCCTTGGAATGTGAGGAAGGCGATGCAGCTTATGCAGAATCTGTTTGTGCAACAGAGGAGTTGAAGTTTTACAAAGACAACGTTGACCCAACAGATATGACCTCTCTGAAAAAGCCAACTACGGAGCATGAGCCGGCAATGAAATTTAAGTCGGCTGATGAGACTAAACTTGTTGATTTCGTTCCAGGAGATTCATCTCAGCAGTTCAGCATCAGTGCCAATCTGGATCCAAAATAGGAAAGCGCGCTCATCGATTTCATCCGTGAGAATAGGGACATCTTCGCATGGAAACCTTCTGACATGACAGGTGTACCTAGAGAACTCGCTGAGCACACTCTCAATGTTGATCCGAAATTTAAGCCGGTTAGATAGTTCCTTCGGCGGTTTAATGAAGAGAGGCGGAAAGCCATTGGCGAAGAGGTGGCCCGGCTCTTGGCGGCCGGGTTTATTGTTGAAGTCTTTCACCCGGAGTGGTTGGCTAACCCGATGCTCGTGCTCAAGAAGAACGGCACTTGGCGGATGTGTGTGGATTATACAGACTTAAACAAGGCATGTCCGGCTGATCCTTTTGCCCTCCCCCGTATTGATCAAATTATTGATGCTTCGGCAGGTTGTGCGCGCTTAAGTTTCTTGGATGCTTATTTTGGGTATCATCAGATTAAGATGGCAGTCAAGGACCAGGAGAAGACGGCGTTCATCACTCCCTTTGGAGCCTTCTGCTATGTATCTATGCCCTTTGGACTCAAGTGTGCACAGGCTACTTACCAGCGTTGTGTACAGAACTGCCTTCATAAACAGATTGGGCGTAATGTTCATGCTTATGTGGACGATATTGTGGTTAAGTCCATAAAAGAGGAAACCCTGATAGATGATTTGAGAGAAACCTTTGATAATCTCCGGGTCTACAAGATGATGCTTAACCCGGCCAAGTGTGTCTTTGGTGTCCCTGCAGGCAAGCTCTTGGGTTTTTTGGTTTCTGACAGAGGCATTGAGGCTAACCCGGAGAAGATCAAGGCCATCACCTCCCTGGCTAAGCCGGCGTGTATAAATGACGTTCAGCGTTTGGCGGGTCGCATCGCTGCTTTAAGCCGGTTTATAAGCCGTTTGGGTGAGAAGGCCATGCCAATCTATCAGTTGATGAAGAAAACTGATAACTTTGTCTGGAATGATGCAGCTAATACCGCTTTTGAGGATTTGAAGAAGCAGCTGGCAGAGCCCCCAGTCCTTGTTGCTCCGGTTGATAAGGAGCCCTTATTACTGTACGTGGCGGCAAACACACGAGCTGTCAGTGTGGCTGTGGAGGTGGAACGCAAGGAAGAGGGTAAGGAGCATCCGGTTCAGCGGCCGGTTTATTATGTCAGCGAAGTGCTTATCGAGTCCAAACAGCGGTATCCACATTGGCAGAAGCTTGTTTATGGTGTGTTCATGGCAAGCTGGAAGCTTAAGCATTATTTCCAGGGTCATCCCATAACCGTGGTCAGTTCTGCTCCTCTTGGTGATATCATTCAAAACAGAGAGGCCAGAGGGAGAGTGGCTAAGTGGGCTATCGAGCTCGGGCCTCATGGTCTCAAATATGTGCCACGCACTGCTGTTAAATCTCAGGCCCTGGTGGATTTCATCAATGATTGGACAGAGTCACAAGTGCCCGAGCAAAAGCCGGATAACACATATTGGACTATTCACTTCGATGGGTCCAGGCAGTTGGAGGGCTCGGGGGCTGGAGTTGTATTGGCTTCCCCTAAGGGTGACAAGTTCCATTATGTGCTACAATTGATGTTTCCTTGCACTAACAATGCGGCTGAGTACGAGGCCTTGCTCCACGGCCGTCGGATGGCTAAGGAGATGAGCTTGAGCCGGGTGAGGTGTTTCGGTGACTCAGACTTGGTGGCTCAACAAGTATCAGGCAAGTGGGACTCTAAGGACCCTCTCATGGCGGCTTATTGCCGTGAAGTTGATGCCATTGCAGGGCACTTTCAGGGCTACCAGGTAGAGCACATTGATCGCAGGAAGAACGAGGCGGCTGATGCTTTAAGCTGGCTAGGCTCTCAGCGAAAGCCGGTGCCGCCTAATACTTTCCTGGATGTCCTGTATAATCCTTCTGTTAAGTTGCCTACAGAGGAAGATTTGGTTGTCCCTGACCCGGAGGCACGACTGGTGGCGGCTCTCCATATCATACCAGACTGGACAATGCCGTATCTGGCTTACATGACCCGGAGCGAATTGCCTGAGGATGAAACTTTGGCCAGGCAAATAACCCGGCGGGCTAAGTCAATGATTGTTATCGATGGCGAGTTGCATCATCGCAGTGTTACAGGGGCGTTTCAGTGTTGTGTTTCCCCTAAGGAAGGGCAAGAGATCTTGCGTGAGATTCATGAAGGGGATTGTGGCCATCACGCCGGCTCAAAGTCCCTTGTGGCCAAGGATTTTCGTCATGGTTTTTATTGGTTGACGGCTCATGCTGATGCAGAGGACTTGGTCAGTAAGTGTGATGGTTGCCAAAGGTTCTCGCGACGGGCTCATGTACCGGCTCAAGAACTGAGGATGATCCCAATTACTTGGCCTTTTGTGGTCTGGGGGCTGGATATGGTTGGGCCTTTCAAAAGGTCCAAGGATAAGAAGACCCACCTTTTGGTGGCAGTTGACAAGTTTACCAAGTGGGTTGAAGCGGAGCCTGTTAGCAAGTGTGATGCAGCCACGACGGTTCAGTTTATGAAAAAGGTGATCTTTCGCTTTGGTTTTCCACACAGCATTATAACTGACAATGGCACCAATCTCTCCAAAGGCGCCATGGAGGAGTTTTGTCAACGAGAGCATATCCGACTTGATGTTTCCTCAGTGGCTCATCCTTAATCCAATGGTCAAGCTGAGAGAGCTAATCAGGAGATTCTGAAGGGTATCAAGCCCCGGCTTTTGGTCCCTTTGCAACGGACGCCGGGTTGTTGGGTGGAGGAGTTTCCCTCCGTGTTATGGAGCATCAACACTACTCCTAACAGGTCTACAGGTTTTACGCCTTTTTTCATGGTTTATGGGGCAGAAGCAGTCCTCCCCAGTGACATCCGTCATGACTCACCTCGAGTGGCGGCTTATGTTGAGACGGATAATGAACAGGCGCGCCAAGATGCTCTTGACTTGTTGGACGAACAACGTGATGTGGCAGCAGCCCGTTCAGCGATTTACCAAGAAGACCTGCGCCGTTATCATAGCCGCCGGGTCAAATCCCGGGTCTTCCAGGAAGGTGATCTCGTGCTCTGGCTCATCCAGGATCAAACAGATGCGCACAAGCTATCCCCGCCTTAGGAAGGGCCCTTTGTGGTCAGCAAGAATTTGCACAACGGGTCATATTACCTCATTGACATTCGGGAGCATAAAGATTCACGTAAGTCGGAGGAAGAGACCCGACGGCCGTGGAACATAGCTCAGCTTCGGCCTTACTACACTTGACCCACCGGCTCTCATGATGTACATACTTCTCTAAACCATGTATATATTATGATAAGCAATAAAGCAGGACCTCTGTCCTTTTTTCTCCTCCAAATGTGCACGTGTTGTTTTCATCGACAGATGACATGATAACTTGAAGGAGGATCCGGCTTATGATCGTATTCGAATCTAGCCGTAGGCGATAAGGTCACTTGGGGGCTTCCTGTTCAAACATAGGTCGTATTCGAACCAAAGAGAACACAGCTGTCGATACCCATTTGATTGGCAAAGTGCCGAGCTCATTGAGGAGTTTTCTTTGATCATATTTGAATCTTATTTTAACCCCTTTGAGAACCGACGTGGATCGTATCCGAATCAGCGTCGTTAAACAATTCTTAAAGTCATTTGGGGGCTTCCTATTCAAACATGGGTCGTATTCGAACCAAAGAGAGCATAGCTGTCGATACCCTCTTGATTGGCATCGCCACACCCACTGGGGGCTATATGATCGTATTCCAATCCTAGCATAACCCCTTTGGGCCGGGTCTCTGGTCATATCCGAACCGGAAGCCCCTAAGTTCCTCTGTTTCCTGGCAAGTTCCGTCTGATTATTTCCAAGTGTGTCCGACCGGGTCTCACTTTGCCGGCTTACCTTTGAGTTACAGTGATAGTTGAATACAATGGGTGTCGTTAAGACAAGTAAATTGGCATTAAGGTATCAACCTTATTATCCGGGTTATCTAAACCGGAAGTATGTTTGCAGACCGTTAATTGTGTTATTACGGCTGTATTAAGGACATACCTGAGAACCAGTCTTTTTTGATTCATATTCCGGGTTATATATCTAAAACATATGATTCTCAGGGCGGTAAGCCGCCTGGAGACTTGTGATTCGTCTTTCTATGCAGGATAGTTAAAGACAATTATTTGAGACTAAGGAGAATGAATGACCCAGAGAAATATAAAGGAGACAACTTCAATAAAACTTCAAGCATTTAAGGCGTGCACGATGGCACGGCAAAGATAAAGTGTTGGTCCTACTCTATTACAAGACTCGTTGAGTCCCAAAGGGTGAGGCATTGTTTGGTAAACCGCCAGCAGAATTACGACGCTTGCTGGGTTGATGTCTCCGGCTCGTCTCTTTCTTCTCCTCCGGCTGTCCCCAAGGTCCGGAAAGTCGACGACTTCCAGTCGATGCCGCTCAGCGCCTCGAATTGGGCTTCCTCGTCAATTAACCCGGCCGGGTCAATCTCTGGGGCAAAGGTGTGCTGACGAGCCGGCGGAATTAAACTCAGAGCTTCATAGCGAGGGGTTGGAATCCTCTGATTTTCTGCGTTATAACCCGGCTGGTACTTGGTCAGATCTGTGTCGTTGCCAATAAGAGTGGCCACCGGGCGTACAGTCTTCACGCAAGCTGCGAAGTCCTTCTGATCAAAGGCGGTGCCGTCTTCCTTCAGGCTTGGGTAGCCGAGGGCGATGTCCGCCGGGTCTAGCTCTGGCAAGAACGCCTTGGCCTGGCTCAGTGCAGCGATTGCTCCGGCTCTCGCAGAGGCCCGTCGCAGCTCTTGGATCCGCTGAGGCAGAACGGCGAGACGGCGGAGGACTTCCGCCAGGTGAGTCGGCACCTCGTCTGATAGGGCCACCACAGCTAAGGCACGCTGTGACCCGGTGTAGAGCTGCTCCACCAGGGTATACACGGCCTTCAGCTTGGTTACCACGCTCTGGTTGAGGTTGGCACTTCTGGGACCTGTTTAAACAGAATCAGATAAGCCGCCGACAAGGATGAATTATGAGATATAAAGATTCTAAACTTGATGAAAGCCGGGGAGGCGACTTACCGAAGATTGCGGCCACCATCTGGGACACCTGGCGCTTTAGGCCGGAGAGCTCGGGGGTTTTCTCAGAGAGAGTCTTCTCCGCCTGTTCAGCCTGGTTCACCAATGCGGCCTTCTCTTCGGCCCACGCCTTCCGCTCAGCGTCAAACTCTGTCTTCAGCTTCTCTTGAGCGGCGATGCTAGACACAAATTTGGCATTTGCCTTCCGGGTCTCCATCTCTTGCATCTGCAGCCGGCTCTTGAGATCAGCCATGTCAGCCTCTAGCTTCTTGCCAGCAGCCTGCATACATTTCCGGGTTATGACATGAACTTACTATATAAATTTTAAGTCCCAAGCGTTTTCCAAGCAAAGACACTTGGCACTTGGGGGCTAATGCATATTGAATGTATCTATCTACAAGCTGCCGGCTCAGTTGAGTAAGCCGGAACCTAAGTCTACAACATATTTAATCATAAGTCGCCGACTTGGGGGCTAGCATGATAAAGGTAACTATGCAGTAAGTAAGAGGATAGCAGAAGGATACCTCAGATTTTTGCTGGATCTGGTTCACCATGGCAACCTCTGCGTCCCGGCTCTTGTGCACTTGGCTGATGTAGCCAGAGACGAGCTCTCCAATGCTCAGGTTGGTGTGGTTGGAGAGGTCCAGGTTCACCCGGTGGGGCTGCAGCAACTCCCCCTTAGCGGAGCACTTAGCCAGTGCGGTAGGTCTCCCCGGCTCAACAAATGCCGTCCGGGTCATTTGTTGGTTGAGCCGAGCCGGAGGCCTCCGGGTCAGCAGAAGCTTCTACAGGTGCCGTGTCCATTGGAGTGGTGGCTTCGGGGGCGGAGGCAACTGGCGGTTCTTGGACCGTCACCTCCGGCTCAGGCAAATCCGGCTCTCCGGCCGACTTGGTTTTCTTCGCCCTCTTGGTGCGCTTTGCCTGGGCACTGAAGAACAACAAAGGTTAGTATAAAAAGTATGAGCAAGGACCAGAACAAATATAAGAGGGTTATCATTACCCGGGCACGGTCTTGAAAGCCGGAAGACTCGACTGCATAGAGTCGCCCGAAGAGGGGGAGGTCTCCTGATAATTGGAGTCAGAAGAATTGAGTGGCTGACGGATTACACCCGCCAACGGATGAAAAGGGTACAAGTGGGAAATAACCTGAGTTCGGCGTTTCCTTGATGCGTCAGGTAACCCGGAGGAGAGGTCGGTGTCCTTGTTGGTCCGGGTGTGACGCCGGCTTTCATGAACCTGTCATTTCAAAATAAATTGAGGGTCTTGGTAAGCTAAAGGATGTGAAAAGCTTACTTTCTGGGTTACCCTTCGGACTTTCAGCTTTGGCAAGGGCTCCGAGTCGGAGGAAAGTGACATTACCTCTTCAACCACCGGGTTACTTGCGCCGGTGTCATCCTGTCAATGAGCAAGTATTGATAAGGCAGACAGCAACAAACAACAAATACAGCAAGGATTTAAAGGCTCAGGGGTTACCTCTGACTCGGAGCTGTCGCTTAATTGCATCAGCTCTGAAGCAGTAGGCCTGCTTCCTTTCTTGCGAGGGGCGGCTTTCTTGGCGGCTTTCTTCGCCTTCCTGGCCTTCTTGGCCGCTTCATGGTCGTATTTGACCCGCCAGAACTTATCATCTGCCTGAAAAATGCAATGAGGTTTTCTTAAAACAATTCAGATGAAAGTCATGTACAGAAGAAGATAGGATGTTCAGATTGACGGCTTACCGCTGGGGCTGGGTTGGTCTTGCAGAAGGGGGCTAACCCGGTCCTTCCGCAGTTTGCCAGGCTCTCGTTCAAAAGAGCCTTGGTCATATCTTCTGCAACGTCTTCAGGAAGATCGTTGCGGCTGTGTCTCTGAGGGTCATCTTTTCGGCCTGTGTACTCACACATTAAGCCGGGGCGGCGGCTCAATGGGATCACCCGCCATGAGATCCAGACCCGGACCAGGTCGATTCCATTCAGACCATTGCCCAGGAGAGCCTTGATCTTGTTGATAGTGGGGAGCAGAGGTTGGCGCTCCGCTTGAGTCAGCTTGTCTGACAGTGGGTGAGTCGGCTCCAGACGTGAGGAGCGAAAGCCGGGCAACGGACTCTCGTCAGCCGGCGACGTGTCTTGGCAGTAAAACCACGTCAGATTCCAGTCCTTGGGGTGGCTGGGTGGCTCTGCGTAAGGGAAAAGGCAGTCCCTACGCCGTTGGATGGAGATGCCACCTAACTCCAGACTTGGCCCATTGGCGCACTCATTCTGACGGTTCAAGTAAAAAAGCTCTCTGAAGAGCAGCAGACTAGGTTCTTCTCCAAGGTAAACCTCGCAGAATACTTGGAAGTTGCAGATGTTGGACACTGAGTTGGGTCCTATGTCTTGAGGCCGCAAATCGAAGAAGTTTAGAACGTCTCTAAAAAACTTTGAGCCGGGCGGTGCGAAGCCCCGGCTCATGTGATCCGCAAAAATCACTACCTCCCCATCCTTTGGCTGTGGTCTCTCTTCTGACGGGTCAGGGGCATAGTAGGACATGATGTCTTTCTTGGGCAGATATCCAGACTTAACAAAATCCGCTAGGGTCTCATTGGTGACATTGGACCTCATCCAGTTGCAAGTGATGGAGGCTTTGGGAGCTTTGGGAGGCATGGTGAAAGTCGGCAGTCTATGATAAAATGAAAAACGTCCGGGTTAATCATGAGCCGGAAGAAATCTACGGTTCAATGTCAAGGTGGCGGCTTATGAAGGGGACTAATGGTATACATTTAAGTGCATCGGGCTATTTAAGCCACCGAGGGATTGAGAGTAATTTGATTGTCTACAGGCCTTATCACAGCTAAGCCGGCAATTTTTATGGTGCATGGCTTTCTTTAAGCCGGACGGTTCTACGGCGCGTGGCTTCTTTAAACCGGAACTGTAAACCGCCGAGATTCAATGATTGCAGTTTTTTTACTAAGTGTGGTAAAACAGGTTTCACACATCGCAGTAAAACTTTTGGATCAAAATGGTCGGATAAAAGAAAAGTTTCTAGACCTAGAAACAGACGCGCGGATGTTCTTGAGCTCGAACGAGGCCTTTATGCAGTGAAAAGAGACCTACTGGCATTTGAAATGAGTACTAAACAACCGCCGTACTAGTTCTATACAAGGCTAAGATCAAACAGGGGCAGTAACTATGACAACTACCGGAGCTTGAGGGCGACGGCGACGAACACAGACGAACACGGATGAACCCTACTGCAGATCTGCTCTACGGGGTAGTGAGGACTTACCGGTGCTGAAGAGGTGCGGGGGTCGCCGCCGTTTGTCTGGACCGAGTCAGGGTGATGCAGCGGCGAAGGTTGACGAAGACCGGGGGCGAGGCGACGGCGGCAGAGCTCGAGCTCGAGTAGAGGAGCAGTGGCGCGAGGAGGAAGAAGGGTGGCAGGGAAGCCCGTTGGGCCGGCCTATTTATAAGGGCGAGCTCATGAGTGGGCGCGAGGATCAAGGAGTCCACGGCGTGGTTATCTCCTCACGAAACGCCTCGATTTTCGGGATGACAGTAAATGCAAAGATCCGTTGCGGATCTGGCGGAGTAAAAAATGGGCTTAATGGAAGATGACATCACGGCGGATTATCCGGAGTCCAGAGGATGACGTCACGCCGGGTTATGGTCTTCATGCAATTGTAAGCCGGCGATTTTCTGCCGAAGGAATTGAAGATTGACATGAGCCGGCTCAAATCAATCTGGGGCCTAATGTTGAGGATATAGACCTTAGAGTCACCCGCCAGGAGGGGCCGGGTTACTCTAATGGTCATTGCCAGAAGCCCGACGCCAAGCTTAAAGACGGTGGGCCGAAGATGGGCTTAAGACCCGGATATGGCTTAAAAGCCCGTAGTTATAATCATTATTATGGTAGAACTTGTAGTGTAAGGCAAGAATAGTTGAGAGTCCGAGCCGGACACTCTTATGAGCCAGCCGGGACTCTGAGAGCTGCTGGGCGTCAGCCTCCCTATATAAAGGGAGGACCCGGCAGCGGTTCAAGAGAGAGAACAATCTCATCGAAAGCCGGGCATAGCAGTTTAGCTCCCTGGTGATCGTAACCCTAATCAATACCACCTCAACTGGATGTAGGCTTTTACCTTCACCGTAAGGGGCCGAACCAGTATAAACCCTCGTGTCCCTTGTCCCGCATTAACCCCTTCAAGCTTCCTAGCTGCGATGGCTCCACGACTAAGTCCTAGCTCGAGGACATCTGCTGTGCCAATTCCACGACAATACCCCTTACCCTTTTTGACCACTCGAAGATTCGACTGATGAGACCACTCCAAGAAGTACAAGATATCGGACAACTAAGACCATTTTGGAATGAAGAGGATTTTACCATGAATTATAGTAATGGAAACTACAACGGTTGAAGACTCTGAAGACTAGGAGAATTTGAAGTTGGCAGACTATGGAAGCCGTCAATGCCCGAGATCAAGGTGTATCGGAGAAAGACTGGAACGTGGAGTATTAGAAAACAAAGTTTTGTCAAGGAAAACCCTAAGGCAGGAGATATCCACTATGGAATGATAGCTCATGGTAATGACAAAGAGCAGAAACACGGCTATCCATGATGTTATCGCCCGTTTATGCTATTGTCACCATGTTGAGTTAAGCATGCAGTTCGTCATAAGGATTGGATGGTAGAAGGCTGATGGAGCACCTATCAGCAAAGGATGCAGTTTTAACTATAGCTGGTGTATCGCCAGGATCTGGAGTGTTACATCAAGAAGTTAAGATGGACCTGCAGGAAACAGTATTTGATAAGGAAGCGTTTCGTGAAGAACTCAGGACCCAGAAGCTGAAAGTAGCCAAACTAGAGGAGCAAAACCTTGAGACATCAAAGATTCGTCTGGAACTGAAGGACAGTAGGATCATGGTTCATGTCGAGGTTGATGAAACCCAGAACTTTGGAGCGCAACTCCAGAAATATTAAAGGACGTCACGATAGACTTTGCGACAATAGGGATGATCTGGCAAAAGAACTTGAGAAGGTCAAGCATGATCGGAAGAAGCCATTGGAGGCATGAACAAGACTTGAAGAGTTTGATGACTTTGAAGATTTATTGACCTTAGAAGACCAAACCCCTGTTATATACCTACGTTAGATGCGACGATTGTGAGTTTTCATTTGTTTGATGTTTCTCCGACAGCCACAAATAAAAATTTGTCTTTTCAAAACCATTGTTTGTATTGTGTGCATCCCTCTCGATCTCTCTTATCCCACCCCAAACCCATGGACCCAATAGAGGATGAATGAAGATGAGCTTGTATTTTCTGGACCGATAAGTCAATTGCAGACGGACCGATGGATTCAGAACATGGAGGATCCCATGGAGAATAACCCTATAGCCAGAAAGGATATGACCCAACATGCTCTTCACTGTTTTGAAAGAGTTGCTGCTACTGGGTGGAGGATGTACCAAACCATCAATGGATGGCAAAGAGTAACCACTTGGGAAGACTTTAAGTTGACTCTGCAAAGATCTCGTCTTGTGTCCCAGAATTGAGGCCTTATGGAAAGGATATGAAGAAACCTTGTGCATACAAGCTTTGTGGAGAAATAGGACTCAACCATAAAGAAAACAAGGACGAATACCCTCATAAGCGGAGGATTTCCAAAGGAGTTAGCCGAGGATCTCAGGGAACTTCGGTTGGAGATTGTTCCCAAAGGTTTTGTTGCAGCAATGGAAGTTCAGTCTACATTGTTGGGAAAGATCCGTGAAGCTCAGAAGGATGACAAAGAGATTGCTGAGGTAAAAGAGAGGATGAGCAAAGGAAAGGCCAAATGTTTTCGTAAGGATGAACACGACACCTTATGGTTCGAGGACCGTGTATATGTGCCCAATAATGCAAAGATCAGGAAGTTAATACTTCAGGAGGCTCATGACTCACCATACTCGATTCGCCCTGGAAACACCAAGATGTATTTGGATTTGAAGGAGCGTTTCTGGTGGACTGGTATGAAGAAGGATATTGCGGAGTATGTAGTCGTAGGTGATGTATGCCAGAGAGAGTAAAAGCAGAGCATCAGAAGCCAGCAGGGTTACTACAGCCTATGCCGATACCCGAATGGAAGTAGGATAAGCTTGGCATGGATTTCATTATCGGATTTCTCAGAACCCAAACAGGATATGATTCTATCTAGATAGTAATTGATTCGCTTGACCAAAGTGGCTCACTTTATCCCAGTGAAAACCACCTATACAAGTGCGAAGTTGGCCAAGATATATTTGACCAGGATCGTATGTCTGCATGGAGTTCCGAGGATCATCGTATCAGATAGAGGAACACAGTTTACCTCAAAGTTTTGGAATCAGCTGCACCAGACTTTGGGTACTAGGCTAGAGTTCAGTACAGCCTTTCATCCGTAGACAGATGGATAGACCGAGAGAGTCAATCAGATTCTGGAGGACATGTTGAGAGCGTGTGCGCTAGATTATGGATCTAGTAGGGATGATAATCTACCTTACGCGGAGTTCTCATACAACAATAGTTACCAAGCCAGTTTGAAGATGGCCCCTTTTGAAGCTTTGTATGGGAGAAGGAGCTAGACACCGTTGATGCGGGATGAAGTTGGAGAACATCAGTTGTTTGGACCAAATGTGATCAAGGAGTCAGAAGAGAATGTTAAGTTGATTCGAGATAGACTGAAGGTAGCACAGTCCTGGCAGAAGAGTTATGCAGACTTAAAAACACAAGGAGGTAGTCTATGAAATTGGAGACAGAGCATGTCTTCGTGTGTCCCCTCTGCGAGGAGTTAAACTATTTGGAGTTGAGGGAAAGTTAGCCCCGAGATTTGTAGGACCATACCGAGTTTTGGAGCGTATGGGAGAAGTGGCCAACAAGCTGGAGTCACCCGAAGGACTGTCAGGAGTTCATGATGTGTTTCACGTTTCCCAGTTGAAGAAGTGACATGCAGAGATGGCCAATATTCCCCTGTAAGGACGCTTGACCCTGGAAAGGATAATGATGTTCCACGAAGTGGAGTATGGACTTCATAAGTATAAGTTTTATCTCGGTATGTGGGATATCCCACGAGGATGAAGAGATAAATTACTATTGGATATAAAGGAGGTATGATGTTGGAAATATGGATCAATGGAAATTCCATGATGAGTCTGAGTAAACATGTCCTAGTTCGGTGCCAATAGAAGGAAGGAAGACAGTACAATTGGATGGATTTAAAAATACTAGGAAGTTGGATGTTGGATTAAGGATCAGTTTCCCCGATAATGAGTTCAAGGATTTCAAGTGATGAGGTGGGCCATAACCCACAGGCCCCAGGACCTGCCAAGAAGCAAGCACATTCTTGCTGAAGGAAAAACCCTGGAAGAAGTTACGATTTTATCGATAGACAATTTTATAGGAGTTTACGCAAAACCTGAGAGTTGTAAAGGAACGATAGTTGTTTGTTTGGCTTGCAGAACCAAAGGATTCTTTTTCCAAACTTAGTTCGTCGACAAGAGAAATTCTGCAATGCTTGTGAGGATGACCGAGTGTTAGATTGCGAGGTTCGCTAAACCATATATCAGGTAATGATTTGGGTGCGGGATGGATTGATCACCATACCGACTTACTCTTATTATTCGCCTTGCTATATGGGATGGTAAATCTGAGTGACTTGCCTATAGTGGAGAGACGACGATCAAAACCTTGTTTGAACCTTAGAATGGTATAAGTATTTTTCCCTTGTACAAGGCAGCTTTTGCCAACCGTAGGTTATACAGTGAGGTTCAACCCAGACCCATTTCCTGCAGGAGAAACCATAAATTGTTGACTACCAAGAGATATCGATAGTTGTTTAGTATTGGCCAGACCCGTCAGCTAAGAAGACCCAGTCACAAAAGAACCTTATCAAGATGAAAGGACAAAGGAAATGAGGAAAAGGTTATGCCGCTACCCAAAGAGCCAGAGAAGGAATTTTCCTGAAAATTTGAGAAGACCGGCCCCGTCAAGAATAAGGATGGAGTATATGAGTACTGATGGGACCATGACAATGTTTCTAAGGGTGGTAGCACCCCAGACCCCCCTGTGATGATCGATGGATTTTGAGAAGACCCCAAACCCTAACCTATTTCTTTCTAGCTTCTCCGAATCTCGAGGACAAGATTCATTTTAAGGGTGGAAGGTTTGTAACATCCCAAAATTCTAAATTTTGGAATGTTATACTAAATAGATAGATTTGATTGATTGTTTGATTGTTGTGTGATTGAGTGAGTGAATTCAAAACTTTTTGAAAGTTAAATGAGAGGGAACAAAAGGACTTTCCCAAACTTTCATTTTTGCTTTTATGATCCCCGTGAATTCAAATTCTTTCACCAGAAAACCCTAGAGAGAAGATGACATGACTTCTTCCATTTGTTTAAATGACAAGGGGTGTTGAAAATATTTGAATTTCATTTGAGAATATTTCAAATTCAGAAACTTCAAGCAACTCAATGATTTTCATAAGAGAAGATAAAATGACTTCTTCAAAACATATGAAATATGAGTTGGAAGTTTAAAAGGATCTAATTTAAAGTCCTTTTGGAAATTATTTTCAATTTGGAGTATTTGGGTTTTATTCAAATTATTTTTTTCCAAAATAAAAATATACGGAAAATAGGGTAACATGATTCCCTACAATAGAAAATTGGAGAAAAATTAATTTGAAATTATTTTGGTATTTTTAAATTGATTTTTATGAGGTTTTATTGCAGCAGTAGCACTCTTTGCTTTATCTGAATTTTTCTATATTTTATTTGACGCTAGAAAAATGTTCATGTCGTAGAAAATCTTTTTGTGAAAATTTTGATATATAATATGCCTATGTACAATTTTATTTTTGTTTTCGTTATACAGTTTTCCTTTCTGTTTCTAATAAAAAAACTGTACGGGCCGCCCAAATTTTATCCGTCGCCTACGTGCACAGTGCACCCATGCCGGCCCATATTTATTTATCGCCCTTGCGCTGCATAATAGCATCTGGCGTCCCATCGTTTTTTTCTCTCTCCTAAATGGGCCAGGCCCAGCCGGCCATAATGCTTCCCCATTTTTTTTCTCTCCATAGTTTTTCTTTTCCTTTTTTTTCAATTTCAAAAAAAAAGAAACTACAGCGCCATTTCATTTCTTTTAGCCCATGCGGTTCCCCGTTTATTTTATTTGTTCGTCTACGTTTAGTTCCACATTGCCTAGCCTTTAACCCCTAAACCTCTTTTCCACCTATAAATATAGACCCATAGAGCCTCCAAAAATTATCCATTGCGGGTTAAATCAATATTTTGGTTTGACTAGCTAAAAATATATTTCTCCTCTCCGGCTGGACTTTTGGAAGTTGTCTCCCCACTCCAAAGTCGTCTTTTCTATACCTTATAAAGGTATATTTATTCGTTCTCTGTATTTATGCGTTACACCTAATTTTTTTAGCCGTAGCTATTTTGTTTCTGCGAAACAGCTTGGCCCTGATTTTTTAAATAGCCATAACTTTTTACTCGTTCATCCAAATTAGATGAAATCAGCGCCTATAGTTTCGTCTTGTTTTCACCTATCCAGTTAACCTGTCACGTCAACTTTTTGAAATTTTCAAAATTTCGAAATTTGTTCAAATTCATATTCAAACTTCTTTTGTTCATATCTTAAGTTCCGTAACTCCGTTTGAGTTGATTCTTTTTGCAAAGCGAAGCTCTTGACCTAAACTTTCTGATAAGGCCAAATTCACGTAATTTTCGTGCTGTTAGAAATTGTTTTATGTCGCAAGAGTTTTTGCTTGGTTTTGAATTTTTCCGAATTGTTTTCTTCGTTCTTCTCGATCTTTTGAGTGATTGCTTATGTGTGGTTACTATTGCTTGCTCTCGATAGATTGACCGGAGTGTGATGAGTAGATCTATCAAGAGTTATGAGTGCGAATCATCTTCATCAACATTGCAGGCAAGTTCACACTTTGATCATATCCCTTTCGTACCAAGTTTTTATGCATTAGATTCAACCCTCAAACATTGCATGAGTAGGATTGATAACATGTGGGTATTGGGAAGTAGATGAGGTAGTACCTATTACCCGTTTTATTATCAAACCCTTGGGAGTTACTTCTACGTTTGCTATTATATTGCTATGCTATGCTCGTAGACGTGGATTGGGTTTGAGTGAATTTCCATGACAAATGTGAGATTGTTAATTAATGGTTCAACTTAAGGTGGCTACTTAACTAAACTTCTGGGTGGATTGAGGCACCTGGAGAACCCAGTGTTGCCTGTATTTTTGGATATCCCGGAGTACCCGTGTGATCATCCTATGGATCGCCACCCAGACTCAAAGGGATCATAAGATTATTCATGCTAGAAACTTCCGTGTGCAGCCACAAGCTATTATGGGCTCTAGCATAGTTGAGTATGTTGCATGACCTCTTCCAGTGGTAGGCTAGCATATGTAGGGGGTGTAGGTGGTACTGTCTACCCAGGGTTAGAGTTAATGCTTCTGAAAGACTGTGTCTCGGTCATCCGTTTCTCAAACATCATGTAGTGCGAGAATCAAGCGGAGGCGATCGAGTCTTGTGGGGAAAAGTGCACAAACCTCTGCAGAGTGTACAAACTAATCATGATTAGCCGTGTCCCCGGTTATGGACAACTTGAGTATCTAGTGCCTGGATTATCATGTGATCTCATCATGTTACTTAAGTTAAATTTGATTGGGTTTAATCACGTGCTTAATTGGGATTGAGTTGGAGGTACCATCTCAATGTTTAACAACCACCATGATAGTCAAATAAAAATTTATTCCTTTGCAGCAGGGAAAAATTGGCTTTTCGCAAAAACATTATAACCATAGAGCTTTCCACCAGCCAAATATGCATGTATTGATAGCTATTATTCATCATTTCTCTATGGTGTGAATTTGCCAGCATATTCCATGTGCTGACACGTTTTCGGGCTGCAACGTTTCATGTTGCAGGATATCTTACGACGAGTAAGTGATACGTTAGGGTTACGATTTCTACACTCAACTTTGCCGTTGGTGTTGATCGGAATCCACAGCCTTGTTACTTCTGCTATTTGGATTGAGGTAATAGTATTTACGTTACTTTATACATGTGATTTACCTCTGTTATATATCCTTGAGTACTGTGTGTGTCAGCATACCGATCCAGGGATGACACTTAAGCACAGAGACTTGATCCATTCGGGTCGGGTCACTACATCGGGTTCCATCCGCAAGGACATCCGGCCGGGTTTTCACTCACGGTCCCAAACGATGAGAGCAGGGTTCCTAAGGCAGCAAACGGGCGTCTCGGTACACCGTGCCTCTTATCTCTACCGCATCATAACCCACCCCTAGGGTCAGCGCTACGCACCGCCCCAACACATATCCTACAAACACCAAAAACTAGTTGCAACTCCTGGACAGAGATCAAGGCGATTAATAAGTAAAGAAGGGCACTTAAGCATTCCAATGCGTGGTAGTAACTATCTTGGATCACAAACACAGAACTTAGTTCCTGAGGACAATTTCAATGAGACAACCCACCATGCACTCCTACATGGCCTCTCACCGCTACCTTTACCAAATCGTGTTCACACACTTAACTCTCAACAGTAGGACATGATGACCACATTCCAATTCATCCCCGATGAATCAGACCTGACACAACTCCAAGCAATAGCAGGCATAACAAGCAAGGATAAATGAGTAGGCATGTCATGGCTCAAACAACTCCTACTCATGCTAGTGGGTTTCAACTATTTACTATGGCAAAGACATGTCATGCAAAGGAATGGGGTTCAACTACCGCAGCATGTAACAGTTGAAACGTTGTTGTCCTAATGCAGTAAAAGAGAGCAAGAGCGAGAGAGTGGGATTGTTTCAGAATGTTCAATGGGGGTTGCTTGCCTGGCACTTCTGAAGATCATATAGCTCTTCATCGGTTTCAACGATCAAATCATCGGAACAACGTCCACTGAGAGGGAACAACACCGGCAAACAGAGAAGGAACACAATCAATGCAATGCGACAATATGATGCAGGATTATGACACGGCAAGATGTTGTGATTTGAGCTAATGCAACTAGCAGCACAATTAAATGAAGTTGGTTTGAACCCAAGGTTCAAATTCAAACTCCATATGTGGATATTCAAATGCCATTTGTTTGATTTGCCCTAAACAGTAGCCAAAATGTGTTCTAACATGCATGGAAATGGTGCAGATAGATCGATTAGATTTTTCTGATAAATTTTCATCTATAAATTGTTTCCTTTGGAGTTACGGTTGAATTTATATTAATTTTAGAAGTTTTGGGCATTTTCTGAAATTTATAAATCATTTCTGATTTATTTAAAATCCCAGAAAATGTTTACTCCGTCAGGATGATCACATGCTGATGTCAGTGGGTCAACAGGGTTGTCTAGGTGAAACCTGACGTGTGGGGTCCACACGTCAGTGACACGGGGACTAATCCCAGTCAAACCCTATGCTGACTGGGGTTTGAGCAGGGGTTGGGCCCGCTGTCAGTGGCTATTAGGAGTGTTTAGTGCTAATTATGTGCCTGGCCAGCAGGGCCCACCGATTAGTGGCTCAGGCCGGTGAGGTCATCGCGACCTCTTGTCGCGGCGGTGTCTGCACCACAGGCCACGGGAGCAGCGGCCGAGGCCACCAGAGCGTGGCCTGGGCTCGCCCGCATCCAGCGGAGGCGAGGGGAGGACGCGGGGACGCGGCGCTCGGTGCAGCGAAGCTCGCGGCGGCGGCCGGAGTTCGGCTCGAGCGGGCACAAGGCTGCGAGGTACGGCAAGGCCAGCTGAGGGGATCTGCTGTGTCCTGGGACATCTAGGAGCTCGCTAGGCTCTTCGGTTTGAGCGCAGCGGCACGGCAGCACTATGCCCCGCGTCCATGGCGGACGGCGGCGCTTGGTATGGTGGCTAGCACGGGTACGGCACGGGAAACTATGGGAAAACATAGGGGAAAACGGTCAGGGCCTCACATCGATCTCGATGGCGTCGTCAGCGAGCTCGGGGGAGACGTGCCGTTGCCGGCGATCTCCGAGGCCGCGGGTTGAAGACGACGATGGTGACGGATCCTCAGGGCTTCCGGCATCTCGTGGCTTGATGGAGTGGACGAGTAAGACGCGATGAGGATCTTGGACTCTTCGGAGAGGCAAGGTCATGGCGGTGGGCGCGGCAACAGCGAGCGGCGGCGACGATGGCATTCGGTCTCGGGAGAGAGAGAGAGCGGCAAAGGTGGGGAGGAGCACTGCGGGAGAGTGAGAGGGCCGAGGGGTTGCGTGGCACTCGTCGCTGCCTCCAGCAGCAGCAGCAAGCAGGAGCTGGTCGAGCGCGTGCGCGCGCGCCGCGGCCACTCGCCCTCCTGGCTACTGGCAGGAGGTTAGGGGTGACTGGCGCCTGGGCCTCGTGGGATGGCTTTCCACTGGGCCGGCCAGGTAAGTCTAGGTAAGCCTTTCCTCTTTTCTGTTTTTCTTTTTCTATTTTATTTCTTCTATTCTGATTTAGTTTAGGCACTAAATCATTTTAATAAATTCTGAAAAATCTTGTGGATACTAACTGAATTATTCCAGAGCTCCACACAGAAACTCAGAATATTTGGACATTTAAAATATATATATCATTTAAATGGCTCCAATTCAAATACTTCTGTGTTAATTCAAAAATCCAAACTGACTTAGAAACATATTCATCATTTTTAGAAGAGGTTTCCACCTTAACCAGGAATCATGAACTTTTCTTAGGGGCATTTTGGGTTCATTGAAAATATATTTCTTGGTTGAACATAAGAGGATTAATGAGGTGCTATGGTTTGGTAATTCCCCATTTCAAGTTTAACTTAATTTTAAACATGATCCAACACCATGTGCTAGCAGTAGGCATTACGAGAACCAGGGATGTGACAACTCACCCCCACTAAACAAGAATCTCATCCCGAGATTGAAGACGTGAGGTAAGAAGACATATGGGACATGGAACAGGCACAAACTTCATGATCCAATCGCCCTTCTTGAGGATGTTGATTCATCAGTTCATATTGACCTTGACGTCTTTGCTTTCGAGATCTTCATCCAACAAGATGATGACAGAAAGAAACACTATAGGAATCGATCTTCTTAAAGATCGAGCAACTCACGATCAACTCATAGAATGAGACGTTGAGCATCTCTTGAGCTGAGACACAAAACACACATCAGGGGTGATGGAAAAGAAGACAAGAAAGATTCAAGTTGGTAGGCAACAATTCCACACTTGAGTAAGATGGTGCATGGTTTCAAAGTAGCGAGGGGTTGATTGCCATGATTCCGTAACGGGGCACCTTAGGGAAGGTGACTCGTAGAATTATTCTCTTAAGTCGCAAAAAGAATTACTTTTGATACAGAGATCACTGAAACTCTTTATACTAGCCTAAGGCAATTCCCAAACGATCGTTTGACGGAGTTCGAGAGTACAGCATATTCGGTCTAGAATGAATGATGTGGACTACCTTGTTGAAGACAACGCAATGGATGATTTTTGCTTATCATCGGAAATGGATGGGACCCATGGTAGGACCACTTTTGAAGATGATCCTGAACAGCAATTACTGAGAAGGCAGACCATAGGTAATTGGCACCATGGCGGTGCAAGCTAGGAACAAAATGCAAATGTTGGGAATGTTCCAACCATCATATATGCGTGAGATTCAGATCCGGTTGGTGACAGGATACTTCAGACCCAGCATGTCTAAAAGAAAAGTTTGCAACACAAATCTACGAGATGACGTCGCACGATTCTCAGGAGATGAACTACGATAGCAAGCTCCGAAACTTGAGCTGGTTCTGCTACACACACGTGAACATGTTGTCCAAGACAAGGATGACCACACGGTAGTCTTAAAACAAAACACTACCGAGTTCAGGTGGGGAACCCTCATCGAGGATATCGAAGTCCTTACATAAGTCCAGATTAGCTCTTAAGAAGGAACTTCTTCTCCTTGAACAAATCAATCAGTGGCTTGGTGTGCTAGGGATACATATAGAATGGAGGTTGCAAGTCTCCAGACCACAGAATACTTTGCACATATGCATGACTGACTTGGGATGATTCCAGAGGAAGATACATTGACTCTCTCAAATTCACGGCGGCAACTTGCATCAAATGCACATGAATTAGAAGAAGTCAGTTCTTTCATCCGAACATATGCTTCATGAGCTAGCATGAAGAAATGCTTACAAAAGTTTCCAACACTAGCTTAGATGTTCAACATGAATCATGGATAAGATGAAAATGTTGTTGATGAGCTCAACAACAAATCATCGAGATTTCCATGAAGATGGAATTCCACGACTATGTGAACAAGGTGATAGCATTGGTTAGACCCAAAAGATATAATGATGTATGCTCGAGGAAACAACCACGAGTAAGACAACATTACGAACATCGTTGGTTCTGATTTGATTTGACGATAGCCCATACTCAAATCAAAGTTTGGACAAGACAATAGCACCGACAATTGATCACGAGGATCAATCAATGAAGATATCATCTTTCTTCAACACACACACAAGGATATCCCTTTGGAACGAACTAAGTTAGGAAAGCTTTTATCTTCCAAATCTCCAAGTTGTTATTTAGCTTAACCAAGTAGCTCAGGGGTATCCAACACAGATTCTTGGAGAAAGGGTGGTTTATGGAAAAACCAACTTGAACACGAACTCAACATAGCGGTCAGGTGACAACCTGGTAATACTTCCGAGAAGATATTGGGATAATCACGAACCACCGATATGTTACTAAGCTCGAGAACAATCTTGTTTTTTAGGGCCAGACAATATGATCGAAAGAGCAAGGAATTAACATAACCCAAACTCATTGATCGAAGAGTGCACAGGAAAATGGTCTAGGTAGCACAAACTATCATAGAATGATGATTCAATCCATCACACTAAGAATGAAATTTATCATCCATTAACTACCAAGCAACGGGATTTCTAGGAGTATTGATTTCCCACATCCCATTTCATTTGCCGGCACTCCGGTTGCAAGAACACGGGACCGAGAAATGAGCGACGATGGCGAGAAGTATCAATGCATCAAGATTTCATAAGAGGGAGTGCAATTCTCACGATACTCTTGTTATGAAAGAGGGTGATACTCCGAGGTAGAACAGAACAAAAGCTGGATTGGCATTTTGATCTGCGGGATACAACTGCTTTGACCCAATCCTAGATATGGATGAGGTACTGAAGTTTGTTTCTCCTAGTCATTCCGGAATAGAATGGCTTGACAGACCATAGGAATAATAGACATCGACAACACGAATGCACAACTAACCTTGATTATCAACTGATAGAGATGGTTAGGATACAATTGAAGTGGGGCAACTCAAGGAACATATAACTTTCTGAGTTGTGGATGCATAGATTAGTATGTCGAACAAGTTCAACATATTTCTTTCGGATAACCCATGCAGAAAGGTATGATTGGCAGAGTCACAAATATAACAGAGTACTCATCAAGAGCACTTTGGTTGTGATCTTTTGGTTCAAAAGAGTTTCTGCCATATGCAGTTCATGGTATTTGGAAGAAGGAAATACCACGGACCTCGAGGACTATCGCAAAGGTTACTAATATCCTAAAGGAACGAGCAAACACTGTCAACATGAGGTAAGTAGAGTGAATGTTGGGCTCAAGTACCCAGAAATAGAATGCCTACTAACTAAATGGCATCACGGGATGCTTTCGAGAATGACAGCCAGAATCATCATATCGGGAACACAAAACATGGCTAGATGACTAGGTGATTCTCTAAGACACCTAGGGTCGTAATAATAGCTGCAATATATATGTCGAGGCAATAGAGTACCTCAACGCACTAGTTAGTGTGGTTAATCTGGCCCAAAGGAACATTGGGAAGGGGAAAAAAGGAAGTTGCAAATGCATCAGACTATTTAGAAACCTGGGATAACTCGGATAGCATAACGGTTGTAAATGCTCTAGAAGATTTGATACATCGTGCAAATTGGTGGCATAACCACTTACAATCACAATATCAAGGTTCCGAGACAAACTATCAACACACGGAAGTAGTAGGAACTAAACTGAGGCTTGAAACCATCAATCCTATAAGCCTACGGATTAGTAACACGTGATCCAGATAGAAAGATGAGAAGCCTAGTTCTCAATCCCCGTAAGAAAGAAAAGGGTGACTCAGATCAGAATGGCATAAGGTAAAGGAGTAAAAAGTGCCTTACGTTCCCTTCCACAATCAATTCCCTTATATAACTAAAGCATTTCTAGACTCGACGTCGACCAGTTTGGCTTGGAAATCCTACAGGCAGTCAGGCTCTGATACCAAAGTTGTCGGGACCCCGATCCTAAGTCACACTGGTCTAGCATGTAACACATCATATCACTTTGCGGCCTCACGCATGGTATTCCCACGGGTGCCACCTTACGTGGCCTAGGACCATTTGCGCCTTTTGGCTCACGTATATGTTAGTGTCGCTAGCATCCATATGACAGAGAACCCGGGCCGACTTGACTAGTCGCGAATCCAAAGTGGCACTATGTTATAGGGATAGGCATACATGACCCAGCAACGAACGTGTCGGTCATCAACATATGAACCCAAGTCATAGCAAGCTACAAGGACTTAAAGGAACAACGCGTGATATTTCCCCGAAGGGACAGACACACGAACGAAGAAGGACACATGCCGGCCAGCCTAAGTGTTCCGGAGCAGTAGCAAGCTACCATGGCTCAGTGGAAGCACTAGGAGACATTTCCCCATAAGAGAGGCTACCAAGAACAAACAACTAGGTTGTCGGATCCCACACATACCAAGCATTTCAAAATCATACACACAATATGCTCGATATGTGGAAATACAACATGACATCACAACAAAACTCTACGACTCAAAGTATTTATTTAAAAGGCTCCGAAGAGTCATACATAGTTACAATCATGGGTCACTTGACCAAACATATAGAGCATACAGGCAACGAAAGCATAACATGTCTGAGTATAGACAACTACAAATGAAAAAGGCTAAGAAGCTTGACTATCTACAAGACCCTCCCAGGGGCACAAGATCGTAGTTGAGGTAACAGGCTAAACGTCGAAGTCCACGCAGAACTACTAGAGAGACCGAAGTCTCTCTACAAAAACATAAATTAAGAAAACGTGAGTACAAATGTACCCAGCAAGACTTACATCAGAACTAGCTACATATGCATCAGTATCAAAAAAGGGGTGGTGGAGTTTAACTGCAGCAAGCCAGCTTTGACTCAGTAGCTATCCTGTACTACGACTGCAAGTAACTCTTTTGAGGTGGCGCACACGAGTCCCCATATTCACCATATCAATACACCAATATGGATCCGCTCCCGTCTCCGTACAAGAAGGCCATCCATAACACTCACCCTTATCTTGCACATTTTAGAGTATCCACTTTCACTTTTCTATGAACAATGTAAGGAACCCAGTAGTCCATTACCGCGGACGTGGCTATTTGAATAGATCATGTTAACCCTGCAGGGGTGTACTTCTTCACACACACTCTCGCCACTTACCGCCATGTACCCGTCATGTATCTCGGCAACCTTCAAGCGAAAGCCTGGCAAGGGTGTCGTCCACGACCTAACTAACCACACAAGTCTCTAGTCCAGGTTTATCGCCTATTCGGGTTCCATCAGCAAGGAGATCTAGCCGGGGTTTCACTCACGGCCCCAAACAATGAGAGCATGGTTCCCAAGGCACCATACAGGCATCTCGGCACACCGTGCCTCGTGTCTCTACTGCATCATAGCCCACCCCTAGGGTCAGTGCTACGCACGGCCCCCAACACATATCGTACAAACACCAGAAACTAGTTGCAACTCCTGGACAGAGATCAAGGTGATTAATATGTCAAGAGGGGCACTTAAGCATTCCAATGCATGGTAGTAACTGTCTTGGATCACAAACACAGAACTCAGTTCCTGAGGAAGGTTTCAATGAGACAACCCACCATGTACTCCTACATGGCCTCTCACCGCTACCTTTACCAAATCGTGTTCACACACTTAACTCTCAACAGTAGGACATGATGACCACATTCCAATTCATCCCCAATGAATCAGACCTGACACAACTCCAAGCAATAGCAGGCATAACAAGCAAGCATAAATGAGTAGGCACGTCATGGCTCAAACAACTCCTACTCATGCTAGTGGGTTTCAACTATTTACTGTGGCAAAGACCGGTCATGCAAAGGAATGGGGTTCAACTACCGCAGCAAGTAACAGTTGAAACGTTGTTGTCCTCATGCAGTAAAAGAGAGCAAGAGCGAGAGGGTGGGATTGTATCGGAATGTTCAATGGGGGTTTGCTTGCCTGGCACTTCTGCAGATGATATAGCTCTTCATCAGTGTCAACGATCACAAAGTCGGAACAACGTCCACTAAAAGGGAACAACACCGGCAAACAGAGAAGGAACACAATCAATGCAATGCTACAATATAATGCATGATTATGACATGGCAATATGCTGTGATTTGAGCTAATGCAACTAGCAACACAATTAAATGAAGTTGGTTTGAACCCAAGGTTCAAATTCAAACTCCATATGTGGATATTCAAATGCCACTTATTTGATTTGCCCTAAAACGTAGCCAAAATTTGTTCTAACATGCATGGAAATGGTGCAAATGGATAGATTGGATTTTTCTGATACTTTTTCATGTATAAATTATTTTATTTGGAGATACGATTGAATTTATATGAATTTTAGAAGTTTTGGACATTTTCTGAAATTTATAAATCATTTCTGATTTATTTAAAATCCCAGAAAATGTTTACTGCATCAACATGACCACATGCTGATGTCAGTTGGTCGACGGGGCTGTCTAGGTCAAACTTGATGTGTGGGGTCCACACGTAAGTGAAACGGGGATTAATCCCGGTCAAACCCTGCACTAACTAGGGTTTGACCAGGGTAGGGCCCGCTGTTAGTTGGTATTAGGGGTGTTTAGTGCTAATAAAGTGCCTGACCGGAAGGGCCCACCGATTAGTGGCTCAGGCTGGTGAGGTCATCGCTGACGACCTCTGGTCGCGGCGGTGTCCGCGCCACAGGCCACGGGAGCGGCGGCCGAGGCCACCAGAGCGTGGCCCGGGCTTGTCCGCATCCAATGGAGGCGAGGGGAGGACGCGGGGACGGCGGAGCTCACTAGAGCGAAGCTCGCAGCGGCGGCCGGAGTTCGGCTCGAGCGGGCACAAGGGTACAAGGTACGGCAAGGCCAGCTGAGGGGATCTGCTGTCTCCTGGGAAATCTAGGAGCTCACTAGGCTCTTCAGTTTGAGTGCAGCGGCACGGCAGCACCATGCCCGGTGTCCATGGCGGACGGCGGCGCTTGGTACGGTGGCTAGCACGGCTACGACACGGGAAACAATGGGAAAACTGAGGGCTGGCAGTCCACTGGGCCGGCCTGGTAAGTCCAGGTAAGCCTTTCCTCTTTTCTATTTTTCTTTTTCTATTTTATTTCCTCTGTTCTGATTTAGTTTAGGTGCTAAATCATTTTAATAAATTCTGAAAAATCTTGTGTATACTAACTGAATTATTCGAGAGCTCCACAAAGAAACTTAGAATATTTGGACCATTTAAAATATATATAGCATTTAAATGGCTCCAATTCAAATACTTTTGTGTTAATTCAAAATTCCAAAATGACCTAGAAATATATTCATCATTTTTGGCAGAGGTTTCCCCCTTAACCAGTAATCATGAACTTTCTTAGGGGCATTTTGGGTTCATTGAAAATATATTTCTTGGTTGAACCTAAGAGGATTAATGAGGTGCTAGGGTTTGGTCATTCCCCATTTCAAGTTTAACTGAATTTTAGACATGATGCAACACCATGTGATAGCACTAGGCATTACCAGAACTAGGGATGTGACAGTAGGTAGCCATGCCACAGAGACAAACTGCACCTCTCCCCTCTCACATTCCACTAGGCCAGCCATCCTGTATCTTTTTTTTGACTGGGAATTGTAGGGGAAACCCCCACAGCATATCAAAACTTTATTGATAAAGAGAGAGCAAGTACAAGTATTATGGGGGATTACAAGAGGTAATCAAACTAAACTAAGGGAAGAAGGAGAAGAAACAAGTTAAAATTACAGAATATTGGCCTCAAGGTGGCAGAAATGAGATCCATCTAAGGAGATCATCCTTATAGCCACCCTGTATCTTTGACGTGGGAAAACACAAATTTGATGACAATATTTATCGACCGCGCACCCACACACTTCATCGCTCTCTTTGATTCTATCTATATCTCACGTCAATGATCCCTCCACTCTCTTCCCGTGGATCGCTCCCTCTATATATGATATATCCAGGCCTCTATTTCACACACATTGCATATGTTACATTTTTTGTTTGAGATATCTTCGACACATTGGCTCTGTTTCGTACAAACCATCTCTCTCTCACCCCACCCACATACGAACCTGCACGTAGAGAAGAGGGGCACGCATGACGCATGTACTCACATCTCGTTCCCGGCCACACCCGCGCGAGTACACGATGGAGCTCATTTCTGTATGAAAAGGCAGCCCATGTGATAATTTGACGCGTGTAGTGGTTGTTTACTTGAAGGAGGGTCGTGTACCACGCATACACGGAACAAAGTTCGACTTGACGCGTTAGTTTTAAATAAAGTTATAATCCTCAATGGAATGTACAGAATATAAAAGTTTGGTGTTAGTTTAAAATAAATGCCTCCATTGACCTAGAAATATACTCATCGATAAAAAAGAAATCCACTCACTATATACAATGGAGCCTGCCTGCCGGGATTTTTCTCGCGTCACACTATCTCACATAAGGCGGCGTTGGTCTCTCTCTCCCTCACCGTTGGTCACTGATCTTGCCGCATCCCGTCCGCTGGCAGAAAGGGAGGATGTGCATCGTTTCTCCGTTCGACGGCGTCGAGGCAGCACATCCCGATCTACGGTACCCGCCGTTCTCTTTGACCAAGCTTCGGTGCGGTAGGGTCTTCGCAACTTGCTCGCTGCCACAGTATGGGCAAATACGACTGCCGGTGCCTTCCTAGTTACATCTCGATGACCCTCAGGTACAGTTTCCTCCGGCCTCGCTCCACTGCCCGCCTTCCCATGTTGCTGCATGTGGAAAATCCTGCATGTGGATCTTCCCTAGTTCTTTGCCGAAAACGTAGCTCGCCGGCGTACTTTCCATGTTGCAATCTCGTCCTCACACCGTTTTAGATAAACAACCGTGCTACTATCTTCCCTTAGGACAAGGAATATGCTTGTTTTTTGTCGACGTATGTGTCATAAACTATTATTGGCCAGTAGTTGTTTCCTTTCTACCTCTTATTGCATACATGGCTATCCATATCACCTCGTCGCTATTGCGACCTTTTGGTGCACTTCACAAATCACTTTTTTCTTAAGAGAGTTTTGTGCAGTTTTGCTGAAATGTCACACAGGCAACGTTTCTACATTTTAGTTGGTCTGGACAAAGGGAGATTGGTTTTGCTATATCCTCTTCATCCAACTCCGAGCCTAATCTTCTCCAATTATTTTCTTAATCTTCTACAATAGTCTTAAGAGAGACTCCAAAGGTGACCGGCTTCTATTTTTGTGTTTATTGTTCCATCAACGGTCCTCTGTTATTGTAATTAGACTTACTCAATATCTTTGGAACAGGGATGCTCAGCTCTATTTTAGTGGAATTGCACAAAATGATCGGAATGTTGCATGCTCCTGACAACTACTTTTTTTACCAACATGCCTTGTTGATTTAGATAGAGCTGGAGGGAAGTTACTGCTGATGAAGGCATGGGTCGATTTTAATTTAACACCTTCTCACAACTTTGTCTTCAGTTGTGACATAAATATTAGCTCTAATCTACTAATCATTGAGATGCATTATCAAGGAAGTTAGTTTTCTTATTTTTTCTGAAAGAGCATGGACGTTAGTTTCCTTTCTAGTATTTGATTGATGTTGTAATGATACAACCTTCCAGCTGGCAAGACACACGAAACAAAAGCTGAAAGCTTCACAGCATTGTAGAATTTCATGTCGCTGGAACATTATTTGTACGTCAATTATGTAAACAAATGCTGGAAGCTTGATAGCACTGCCAGAAGCCATATAGCATCCGGGTGCATGTGCCATGCACCAAATTAGAGTGCACAACCACATGGGAGACTCAGACCGGTCGTTGCGCCGCAGTAATAGTGAGTAATGAGTAGTCAAATCATAAGCCCCACCTTTCCTACTGCAAGTTGCTCAGACGAAGCAAAAAACAATACACTCTTCTTTGAATCCACTCATACTAGTACACTATGAAGGTGCAAAACCAAGTGCGCGTATGTCATGTTGGTCAATGCGCTTCCTCTTGCCATATCACTGACATGTGGGATAGGAATTTGAGCAAATCGATCTCAATTGACGGCATAATGGCCAACCCGCCGCTCCTTGAGAGAGACGAGGAGCGAGAACACAGACGGGCTAAGTGTCGCACGGAGGCCAAGACATATTAGAGCATGGTTGATCGATGTCATCATTACATTTTAGATGTTTTTAATAGTACTATTGGGCTGCCGTTTTCCGCACTTCTCCCGAATAAATGTGTACTTATCACAGATTAAAATTAAATAAGAGTGCAGACGCTCCACCATGCAGTTCCTAGTACCTGTATACTAGTAGTACTACTCGTACTACGAAACTTTGCGCTTGGCTCTTCGCCTCTTTGGGAAGTCGAACAATGATGGTACTATAGTGTATGCCTGTGGCAATCTGATAGCGAATGAACTATTGTACGTCCACCGCCTGGGCGACGGTATGTTTCATTAGTTAAAAGCTTCTCCTTGTCCTGCGAGCCACCGCGCTTGAGGTAGACATATAGGGCATAAGCAAGCTTCACCTTGTCCTACAAGCGTCTCCTTGTTCCATGAGTTGACGGGACACACCAAAGTAGTGCTAGTACATACTGCCTCCTTTTCGGTTAATACGGCTTAATTATTTTTGTGGGTAAATGAGAGAGCTTTATTCATATATAAGCATTCTTAGGGCAATCATGTAAGAGACTGGTCACTAGGAGCGAGCTACCCCGCAAAAAAGGACGCGAGGTGTTTCATCAAGCCACCTCTCGGTCACATTCAAAGTGCAGCAACCACGCTTCGCACAAAGATGTGCCAGGAGGTTTGCTGACCTGTTTACATGCTTAATAACAAAAAAAAGGAGAAATTATTATCGAACCCTCCTATTTCTAACAGGATAGGAGCCAGAATTAAGCGAGAATTGTGGTGAGTGTTCCATGCAATCAACTTCCATTATCACATGCGAGAACCCTTGAAGAGAAGAAAATGTGTTGAAGATTGCTTTATTACAGATTAAAATAAAATAAGAGTGCACACACTCCACCATGCGGTTCTTAGTAGTACTAGTAGTGTGTAATACTACTCAGAGTACTAGTAAACTATGCGCTCTTCGCCTCTTCGGGAAGTCGAACAATGATGGTACTAGTATAGTGTATGCTTCTGGCAATCTGACACCAAATTAACTGTTGCACGTCCACCCCGTGAGCGAGGGAGAGCTTGCATTAGTCAAAATTTTCTCCTTGTCCTACGAGCCACCGCAAGCAAGCTTCTCCTCATTCTGCAAGTTGACGCGACACAACAAAGTAATGCTAGTCCATACTGCCTCCTTTCTGGTTAATATGTCTTAATTTGAAATGAGATAAATAAAATGGTTGTCACTGTATATTTGTAAAAATATGGTTAGTCAACTTCATAATACGCTCATTCTAGTCAATATATACATTTTCCGGTGTTTATACGGTCAATAGCTCACCCTGGCTGAGTATCTGTGTGCATGCACATGTAGGTTGAGCACTTGAGCATGACCGTGTGTGCTCTGTCGTGTGCTCGGACATGCATGCATTAGGGCGTCAGGCGCGTTTTTGCATGCATGTGTACGTGTGACTATTTCATGCATGCACGAGGTTGTAGTCCCTCACATTCACATGTTCATATGTCAATTCTTTGTCAAAATGTTGCATGCAAGGTTTAATCATTTGTTGTTCACGCATGCATTCCCGATATTAATACATTGGTAAAGACAATTTATTGAGGAAAACGAGGCCATGAATTGAGTACAAAGGGCACCAATAAACCATGATGCAGGGAGTACTAGCAGTAAACCGGAAGGAGGGACGTAACAACGTGCCGGAACAAAATGCCTCTATGCGCATCCTATCCACATGTCATGCAACAAAATAGAGATAACTACAAGTGAGACTCGCGAACGGTCATACACGTAGGGAGGTCACGTGCAGGGGCTGCGGTAATATGACTAATGAGAAGTCAAATCACATAGTAAGTTAGTCGGATGAAGCAACCATTATTGCACTCTTCAATGACACGTACGCAATATAAAAAAGTTGATATGGAGAGAAAAAGAAAACAGCTCCACTATATATGCACTAGCAGGAGTCTAAGCTACAAGCCTACTTGCTTGGGTTGCTCTCTTCACAAGCACAGAACGACGATGGCGACACTGCTGGTCATAGATCCATCCTGATCCCACCAGCCGGGAAGGGGATGATGTTCTGCGTAGACGAGGTCGACAACGATGAGGGAGAAAACCCACTGTCGATGCGTCTCGATCGGGGGTCCCCGCGGTATGGGCTGATGCCGCGTCCCACCGCCCTTCTAGCTACAACCCGACATCCCAGGTACAATTTCCTTTTGGAGCCGGATTGCTCCACTGCCGTAACTCCGCACGTAGCTCCATCTCCGTATGGATCTTTCTCTACTTCTACCGGCTTCTATTTGTGATGAGTTTATTTCTCATGAACTAGTGCCACTACTATTATTATAACCACACTTCTTCAATATCTTTGCCAACAGGGATGCTTAGCTTGATTTTAGCGGAACTGCAAAAAAGCATCGTATGATCTGTGGGTCCAGGATTCTTTCCTTCGACCGGTTCTACCTAGCCAGGTAATTAAATCATTTAGGGTTTAGGGTTTATGGCCTAGGGACTGCATCAATCATTTTTTCTTTATTTTCAAACACCGTCACAAGTTTTGTCTTTAGTTGTGAAGTAAATATTGGCTATGATCTCTGAATCATTGAGATGCATCAACATGCGTGTTAGTTTTTTCCTTTGTATTTGATGGAATGTGGTAACGGGGCAACCTTGGAGTCAGGATACATACATTAAACAAAATCTGAAAGCTTCGTACTAGCATTGTAGTAGTCCCTCCGGTCCTTTTTTTGTATGCTATAAGAAAATTTCTCTTTTCCCGCAATGGTCTCGCCTTAGCATCTTTGTGCCACTCTTTCCAATAGTCCTACCGCACACGCAGCCACAGTAATTCCCATCTCTCTCCCATATTCCTCGTCCCTTCCTAAGAGCAAGTATAATAAGGTGACGTAGGCGGGCTGCAAGCCTTTAAATATTGTATCTTTGCTGAGTTTGATGAGAGAGAAGAGGAGAGAGAAGAGAAGCGGGCTATAGATTTACAGCCGGCTATAGCACGGGCTCCAAGAAGCTGTACTATACATGTATAGTAAAAAACTAGTACTTTCTTGTAGCCCGTTACTATACATGTTAACTATTACATTGGCTATAGATGACATGGCAACATGTTAGCCATCAACCGGATATATTATTTACCATGCTTAAGGCATGCTTGCACAGCGAGAGAGAGAGAGAGAGTCGCGTTGCATGCGTGCAAAACCGAAGAGAGAGAGAGCTGCATGCATATAGATCTAATGAGCCTACATCCAGAGAGATGGATAGAGGAGTAATACTACGCGAGAATTGAGGTCTGCAGGCTGACTCAATACTTTACATGCGCGTAACTACCCATCATTTCCCCCATAGAAAATCTGGGGGCAAAATAGTCTACAAACTCTAGTGTATAGTAATTTTTTCTTGGCATGCGGGCTACTACGTACTCCCTCCTTCTATTTTTATAGGGCCTAACTTTTGAATATCTCATGACAAGGCATGTATGCAGAACGAGGAGCATATTTCGAGAGTAGTATTTGGCCAACCGAATTGCAAGCTAACCTGATTTTGGGCCTCATGTAAAGTTTGCATGCAACCTCCTATAAATGCCTAGCCGCTGGCCTCCCTCCCTTAATCCCTCGCATGCAAATTTCTCTCGTCTCTACTCGTGCATGCATTGGCCGAAAGATAGAGCTTGCTCGTTCTTTGGAAATATTCTAGCAAGATGCCCGTGCGTTGCACGGAACATCAAGATGCATTTATATGAGTGGTTTATCTTGTGGGAGATGAGGATGAACTAGGAAAGGCCTTATCTGCAAATGTTGAGAGGGGTGCGGGTATCGTTTTGCAAAATTCTCATAGTTTCATTCCTATTCGTCAGATATAGATTAAACGACCTATATTGTAGGATGGCAGGCACACCACCATCACCAACTTTGTTTTTATAAGAGTAGAGAAATATGATGGTGCTATGCATGCATGCAAATCAATGCGGCGGCCAGTGCATTTTCACGAGGAAGGGACCACGCGTGACATGCAAGTGAGAATTAAGAGCGAATGCATCGGTTAGCTCATTTGGCCTTGTATAGATGGAAAAATGAAATTTGGGGTTAGTCCTTGTGTAGATGGATGGAGGGAGTACTACAGTTTGTTTGTTAAACACAAAGAAAAAAGGACCGGAGGTGTTGCACGATGGGGAATATGGTGAAAGTGTGAGGTGAGCCATGTACTCACTGGGTTGCTGTGTTTTGCGCTCCTCCGGTGTAAGAGTGGAGAAAGTTAGTTTTATCATGGAATAAATTAATAAGAGTGCACACACTCTACGACGCTCTACCACTACAAGAATAATGACCAATGAGCCGTCAAATCACATAGCCCTGGCAGCAAGTTGGACGAAAGAAGAAACCATCACTCTTCGTTGAATCCGATTCTCCCTCATGCGGTAGAGTATATTAGTATTCTTTTGGAAACAAATGTTTCATTTCGATGGATCGCGCAATCGAGCAAAACTAAACATTTCAGTCACGTCTGTCGTGTTCATGTCTCACCCCACACAAGCCTCCGCCCACACGGTCGCTTAGCATGCCACTCACCGCAAACCGAATATACGCAAACTTTCCCGCCTGCTTGTTGATGGATTGGGCCATGGAGTACTACTGGAAGAGATAGATGAGGAGGGGGAGGAAAACTAGCTATAGCATGGACTCCCGAGAACTTTTTTAGATGCATGTTGTTGCCGGCCGTGGTGTCGTTTGAACGCAGAGCAGTCGCGTGCACCAGGAAGCGGCGCGCCGCTTCAATGCAGGCGCCAGTGAGAGGTCGCGTCCACTCTGGCCAGGCATGAATTTGGCACTGACCGTTTCGGGCGGGAAGCACGCACGGGTGATGAAGAGGGTTCGGGTTGGCCAGGGCGGTCAGGAGTGGGCGTGGCAGTGGTCCGGACGCCCGCAAATGAGAGATGGTGGACGTATGTAAATATTGCTGCGTAATTAATAACGTAAATAATGTGCCATTTGGACAAATATGAATGGATATGGAGATGGAGATGGAGATGGAGAAGAAAGTAAGAATTTTACGTAAGCACGGATATGTATGTCTATGTGTGTGTGCGCGTACACACATACTGACGACCCTCGCGACTACACGTACACATCATCGATGACTCGTTCTCCCTATACACACACAAACTTAGTACCGCCTCATTTTGTTCCTACAATAGGAATATCATAGGAGTGGGAAACAATATGAAGTCAGATAAATGGAGTACTACGTACAAGAAGAAATATACATGCACTCACTCTGCCTCCAACATACCCGTGAGTACACGATGGAGTGCATTTGTACACGAAGAGGAAGCTTACGTAATAATTTGACCCTTTAATTTGTTCACTTTATAATGGAGGGTCGGGGACCACATGTGAGTGATACAAAGTGCGACCTAGAAGCGGGGGCGTGTTATTCATTGAGTTTTCTTTCTTGTTACGTTAAAAAAAGATTTGTCCGCCAGTTTTCGTTTCTTTTTCCAGGAAAGCATGTATTCTATTTAAAACCACTGCTATGGAGATTTTTTTACTCCATTGTATATGTAGCCGCTTGTTTGATAAGGTTTCTCGCGTCTCGCTCTCTCACCCTCTCCATATCTAAACAAGATGACAGTTTCCACTCTATCTCTCTCATCACCAGTGGTCACAGATCCGGCCGGATCCCGTCCGCTCCAAGAGGTGAGGAGGTGCAGCATTGACGTTGTTGCCGTCGGCAATGGAGGAAGCCGATTCGCAGCGTTCTCTCTAAGCCGGCCTCGGTGCAGACGAGGGTCCTCTGCACCCTTGTTCGCTACCGTCATGTGGGAAGATCTCGCCCGCCCGCTTAAGCCACATCTCGCCCACCTGAGGTATAACTTCTTTTGGATTTCATGCTTCGTTGTACTCTGCATGCGGATTTTCTTCTATACCACTACTCCCCAGCTCCCCATGTATAGTAGCTAGGGTTCGTCGGTTGGTCCAACATCACCTATTTTTTACTATTATAGAGGAAAGGCCATTCCAAAAGTTGTCATGGTTTATGCCTCGGTGGAGGTATACATGTTGTTTTCGACAAAAAGTACATGGTAGTTGTGCAGTCATTTTCCATATGCTCCCATTGCTGCTGCTAATCTAAAACTATCAAAATGAAGCAATGCCCATGTTAAGGTGACGTCCCTTTTAAGTAATGTTGCTGTCACTCGAGAGGCATCGATAAATTCTTATGTCCTACTTTACTTTTTTTCTTGTATCCTGCTTTAGTTCCCATCAAGATAATCATGATGCTTCGATTTTTTTATGTATGTTCTTTAATTCTTATTGGCAATTAAGATGCCACTGTTAATCTTGTTCCATTTCTAAAAGAAAGTAATGACACTACTTAAATATCCTTTTTTATATTTTTGCAAACAACGATGCGTATCTCCATACCCAGGCATGTCTTCCTCTATTTTAGTGGAACTGCACAAAATTGGATAGCCACTACTGCTCCGCCTCATTGTCCTTTGCCAAGTGGTTCTTCCTTTTTTGAGCTTGTTTACCGAGAAGAAACAAACCACAGTGAGGATTATCAAACTTCATTGGTGCCTGACCCAAACTTGATGCCAAAATCGATGATGCATCATCACGATGACCTATCGATGCTCATGGTTGCTTCTCACGGTTGCATCGGTTGGTGAAGCTGAATGATGTTCCGTGAAGAACAGGTTGTCATGCCCAATATGCGATCCTATCCGAGAGGAACTCTATGGTCCCGCCAAGGATAGAGTCGCATATTGAAACGCTTTTGCAAGGTGGATAACATAACATCGTACCACTACAGAATAGTTGGGGATACATACAATGGGGCATACAAATGCCACAAGAATACATCAAACATCATAGATGAGCACAACATTCGACTACGGATTAAACACAAATAGAAACTCAAATGACATCCACCCTGCTAGCCCAGGCTGCCGACCAGGAACCTATCCGAAGATCAACGAAGAAGAAGAAGAACTCCAAAACAAGTAAATGTCGCTCTCACATCATGATCATCGCATTACATGTACCTGCAACTGTTGTTGTAGTAATCTGTGAGCCGCGAGGACTTAGCAATCCCATTACCATGGGTTTCAAGACTAGCAAAGCTTAATGGGTATGGAATGAATAAGTGTTGAGGATGCAGCAAGCGACTAAGCATTGTATGGTGGCTATCTTACGAGTACAAGAGTAAGATGAGAAACTACACAAACGGTCACAAACTAATAATGATCAAGAAGTGATCCCGAACTACTTACATTCAAACATAAGCACACTGTGTTCTCTTCTTAAACTCACTCGAAAAGAGACGGTCACGGTTACGCACGCGGTTGGTATATTTTAATTGAGTTCAGTTCAAGTACACTACAACTGGATATTAAAAACTCCCATCTGCCACATAACCGCGGGCACGGCTCTCGAAAGTTTAAACCCTGCAGGGGTGTCCCAACTTAGTCCATGACAAGCTCACGATCCGCGGAGACAATCCTCCAACTGGGGACATTCGATAAGACTTGGGATCCCGGTGCACAAGAAATTTTGACAATGGTAAAACAAGTCCAGCAAGACCTCCCGGCGTGCTGACACCCTGATAGTAGCCGCGCGTATCTCGTCTTAGGCCACGACCGGATGAGCGAAGATTATGGTTGGTTGAGACCCAAGTTGCCAATGGGGCGCCGCAAGGTGCTCCAGTTTGGACTAGCACTCATGAAGAGCACTGGCCCAGGGGTTGATTAAGTCCTCGGGGTCCGGAAAGTCCCTATGCAAGTTTTATTTGTTATTAGGCAAATGGTAAAACCAATGTTGGGCCTTGCTGGAAGAGTTTTATTCAAAGCGAACTGTCAAGAGGGGCCCATAAACCCACATCGTGTTAGGGACGCAAAATTAAGGAACATAACACCGGTATGGCGGAAACTAGGGCGACAAGAGTGGCACAAAACACCAGGACAAGGCCGAGCCTTCCACCCTTTACCAAGTATATAGATTCATTAATTAAATAAGAGATATTGTGATATCCCATGATATCCATGTCCCAACATGGAACAACCTGCAACTGCACCTGCAACTAGCAATGCTATAAGAGGGCTGAGCAAAGCGGTAACATAGCCAAACAACGGTTTGCTAGGATGGTGAAAAAGATTAGAGGCTACCATGGCAATTTGGGAGGATTGATAAACAAGTGGTAGGTAGCGCGACATAGCGATAGCATCGACATAACTAGCATAGCAAAGATAGTAGTGAGATCCAAGGTGACGGTCATCTTGCCTGAAATCCGGCTAGGAATAATAACGAGTCCATGAAGAAGACGAACGGGCGTAGATGAACCAAGCGTAGTCGAACGAATCCTCACGATCGCAATGAAACAAGAACTAACGAGAAGAAGCACAACCGGAAAGGAAAAAACAACAGGGTAAACACACAACACATAACATGGCATGATTCTCGTCCAAGTACGATGCATGACAAGTCTATATGATGCTACTCATGGCAAGATATGATGCATAGAAGAACCCCACATCAAAGCAAGTTTAAATAAGGCCGGAATCAACATACAACAATTCCGGAAACTCCCCATATGCAAATTTCGAAATCGGTACTGATCTGATTAAAACACAATGTTAAAGTTGTTAAACAAGTTAAAGTGCACCAAGATGATCTACGCGTTTTTCTAATCAAGTTACATATGAAGTTCATTTAATTCGGAGCTACGGCCTAGAAGATATGAGCAAAACAAGTTAAACATGACATTGATGCAAATGCAAGAAAAACACAATCACAAACACACCAAAACATGGATGCAAAATGGCATGATGAAACTACATGCAAAACCAAGCAAGTGTCATATAGAGCATGCTCAAAACGGATCCACAGTTCAACACATACACACGAAACAAGTTAGAAGCACAATCTGTCTTAAACAACAACTAGGCACATGGCAAGCATCAAAACAACATGCTATAAGCGCAAGATAGGCACAAACGCGATATTCACTCAAAGTAAAGATTACATGCTTCAATTATCATAAAGGTTCAGGTTCATAGGCATCAAGATTAATCAAACATGAGCAAAGCAAAAGGCAACTTTATAACACAAATTATGACCGCGAAAAACTGGGCATACGTGTGAGCAGGAATAACATGTTGACATGTTGGAGGCATGAAAAAATGATGCTACATTGCAAGAACATAACAAGCAAAAGCATGGCAGTAAGTAAAGGTTAAACATGAAAAAACATGATTACTAAGCATCTCCATATAACCTCTATATCAATGGAATTCAACAAGACAAGATTGTAAGTCATAACAGATTCTCAGACTTAGTGAAAAACAGAGTAAGGCTGAAAACAGATTCATGGTACATACTTTGGGACAACATAAGTATATGCTACGGGAACATTTTGTCGGTGGAAACGACACTTATGGGATCACGTGGAATCCCTTCTATGGTCGGCGGGCATGGGGCTGTGGAAAGAGCGGGTTTGAGGGATCAACACAGGAGATTTATCCAGGTTCAGGCCGCAAGCGATGCGTAATACCCTACTCCTGCTAGCTTGTATTTATCTTTTGTTCTTGGACTAGCTACAAAGCGTGTCGGGTCCAAAAAGTCCGAATCCTCTCTCAGGACGCCGCGGGCCTCCTTTTATAGTCAAAAGGGGCTGCCACAGTGGCACACAGGAGGTGGAAAGTTGTACAGTGGTCGAGTCTATCTCCTAGCACCGTAGGACAAATGCATTTAATGCTCTGCCGACGTGCCCTTCTCGCTTTATTGGGGATGGTAGGGAATCTCGTCCCACCTGTCGCCGCCTCGCCTCGCTCCGACACGCGTCCGAGCTGACGAGGCGTGTAGCGCCATGCTGGCTAGCTGGCTGCTGAGTTGGTGTGATGGCAGAGTCTTCATGAAGATCTGCATGGCACCACGCAGGTGCTTGCTGAGTTGGCCTGGAGGCCGTACGTCGCCACATAGGTGCTGCCTAGCTGGTGGGCTGGCAGCTGTGTGGAAACGGTGGTGGAGCCTTGGCAGGTGTGGGCCTGACTGCGGCCCTGCCGATGTCTGCGGCAAGAGTCTTGTCGGGGCCCTGGCAAGGGTCTTGCTGCGGCATCGTGGGCATCCCCGGCAAGGGTATTGCCGGGGGAGCTCGTGGGTCTCCTCGGCAAGGATCTTGCCGAGGATCTTCGTCTTCTGATTCTCATCTAGTCTTGTATGTTCTTGGTCTTCACAAAGATCTGCATGCCACCATGGAGGTGCCTCCCGAGCCTTGGTTCCAATGTGGTTGAGGACGTCGGAACTCTTAGGCTCAAGGGTGGCAGCCCTGCTGGCGTTGGGCAAGTTGCCCCGACAAGGTTCTTGCCAGGGCTGTGGAGGCCGCCCCGGCAAGGACCTTGCCGGGGGAGTTCACCTGGCCCTTCTGCTCTTCATGCATCTGTCTTGGCATTGCTCCGGTCACCTTGTGTCTTGCTTTCTCTGCCCCGCCAAGCGTGGCTGCAGGCGCGTGGCTGCGACTGCCCGCACACAGGTAAAGGGGTATAAAAAGGGACCCCTACTTTTGTACACCGACACATTTCATGGTATCAAAGGGCATTGAAAGCATGTAAAGGTTAAGCAATACAAAACATGATCAGTGAGCTATTCCTAAATACCACTATAACATGTTTAAAACATTATGGAAAAATTGCAAATGATAACAGATTTTCAGACAATGGAATTTACTGGACATGGCAGAAACAACATTAAGTAGGCATGTTTGCGAGCTTGTGAAACTCACCACAAAGCATATCATAGCATGCAAATACACCCAACAGCAAGAAGACATGTTTTTCCCACTACTCATGTCAAGAACATGATCATAGGATGCATAGACCACTAGCTATTCACATGGCAAAAATGAACTTACTGTTAACAGGTTGACAGAACATTTTTTTAGCAATTTGAGAGCATGGTAATGACAAGCTACATAGACCATGACTGCAAAAAAGGCCATGGATCGATAGCGCATAACATGAATTTCAAAACATGATCACTGAACATCTCCATATTATGCCCAGAATTGATGGTAGCATCAAGTTAACATGGCAACATAATGTAGCAGATACAAACATCAGAAATCAGTGGCTGAAAACAGAAACAACAAGTACCCCACTTTGCAAGGTTGTGCTAGTCACCACAGGGCATATCAAAATACATGGATTGCACCAATGCAAAAATGGAATGATTATGCTCCTAAAACATGTAGGCATGGTGCTCAAAAGAAGATCACACAAAATGATATGAAAAAGACAATGACATGTTACATCAGTTTTCAGCAGTTTATATTACTTAGCACTTTTGCAACGATGATTAAGGCATCAAAATGAAAAGTAACATGCCTACGAACTACACCAACTTGTAGAGCATTCAGAGATGAACATTTTGACATATAATACACACAAAACAAATACACATGCACAAAGTTACACCCAACACAATAATGAAACATGATGCTAAAATAACCAGGGACTTGGTCATTTTCAAAGAGAAAACCAATGAGCGCCGAATAGACTAAACGGTGAACATGCGCGGGATAGAGGGGGCTGCTCACGTTGGGCTGTTGGGCCGACTCGAGGTTTGGGCTGGGCTAGTGAAGCTGGGCTGTGGCCCACGCGTGGGGCCCACGAGGAGGGTCAACGCGGGCGCGACCAGATCTGGCTCCTCCTGATCCGGCGCGGGAAGCGGCGGCTCCGGTGAGATCTGTGTGCGGCGGCGCGGATCCAGCGGAGGTCGGGGTCGGCCGGGACGCGAGCGGAGCAGGTCGCCGGCTCGGGGATGGGGCGGACGTCGGGAGGCGCAGAGGTCGGGCGGCGGGGTAGGAGGCGCGGGGCAGCTCGGGGTCGCCGGCGGGAGACGCGATGGCAGCGCTGCCTGACCCAGCTCGGGATCGAGTGGGAGGATGGCACGAGCAGACGGTGGCGAAAGGCGGAGCGGGGCACGGTGGTGCGGGCAACGGCGAGGCGCCGTGGGGAGCGGGCTGCGGCGGCGCTCGGCTACAGGAGCGGAGGAGGCGACGCGGGGGCGTGCGGGCGACCTCGGGCCCGAATCGGCCTGGGGCGGGCCATGGACGGGCCTGGCGGGCCAATGGCGGCTGGTGGGTGGCTGGGGCAATGTGGCAGCCCCTGGTTGGTTCCCCGCGTCGCCGGCGGTGGGGCTGGCCGATGGGGGTGCGACAAGTGGTGGAGGGGTGCTGGCTGGGCACGGATTTCGAGGCGAGGGAGGCGGCTGGAGGTTAGGGGAGGGTTAGAGTAGGTTAGGAATGCCTAAAATGGATGGAGGGGCCACTTAAATAGGAAAAGGGGTCTAGGCTTGGGGTTTTTGCTCCATTTCGGACCCGTTCGATCGCTATCAGACGGTCCGGAGCGGAGGGGTGCTAGGTGGGCTAGTGGGCTAGTTTAGTGGGCTGTGTTGGAGGTTGTGGGCTGAGAAGAGAGGAAGATGGGCAGCCCGATACATGTTTCCATAGACCAAAAACGTCTGACGAATAAACCGGCGACGGTGCCGCTACAGATGACGATTGGGCTATCAAACGGACTCCGAATGCGACGAAATTTGGCAGGCTGTCTACCTACACTGCAACAACACTACACGCCAACTTTAATCTCCTTCCGAGAATAATTTTATGCCACTTATAAATAATATTTCGGAGGTGCCGGGGACGCGCGAGTGTGTCTGGGCTTGGAACGGACAACGGAGAGAACTGGAAGATCCGAACGGATGCATGTTTTGAAAAACATGCAGACGAAATGCAAATTATGACATGGAAAGTGCAACACGCAAGCGAATGACATGGCAACAACGGCGAATAACTGGAAGACATCTGGCGCATCGATCTCAGGTCGTTGCAACTCTCCTCCACTAATAGAAGATCTCGTCCCAAGATGTTAGGAATGGGACGGAAGAGAAAGATGATGAGGTGAAATAAGAACACAAGAGAGAGGCTGAACAAAGGCGCGAGCACTCGGGAAGAAAAGAGGAACGATGATTACGGTGAGAATGAAAGGCTTAATGAGTAAGATAGACTCTGAAACCACTCCGGTTAGAACAAGGTAGAAAAGGAAAAAGAATTAAAGAATTGTGAAGAACTCCGGTAACAAAAGGATGATGAGATAAAGTTAGAGGATGAAAAGAATAAGATTAAAACCTTGCATTGAGTTAGATGGAGATTCGGACGAGACGACCGAGGAAACTTTGAACTCTGGGAAAGAAAAGATGAAAACACTTCAAACCGAGAATGTGATATGATGAACAAACTCTGAAAAGAAGAGATTAATCATCTTGATGAAAGAAGAATAAGAATTATGTTATGCTTATCCTTCACCAATTAAATTGATGAGAAGCAATGGATTTGCATACTACTTATTCGCCTTGGAAAAGAGTACGGGGAGATATAGAACAAAATTTGGGAAGGTCTTCGTGAACCACCGTAAGAAATGAAAAGAACAAAGAAAAGAGAATGAATCACTGGGAAGAATTAGAAGAACAAATATGTTCGAGGGGATTTAGATGCAAAAGAATGAAGTGATCATGGTCTAACTAAAGACTACTTGAACGAAACACCAGGAGAATATGGATACGAACAAAGAGACATCAATTCCGAATAATGGGAGACGAAGTTGAAAACTTAGAACGAAGAAATCTTCCGAAATGATGGCTTCTCGATGATCGCGAAAGGAAATGAACTCCTGAAATGCATCGGATGGATAAGAAAAGAATTTCTGACAAACGGAATAATTCGAGAGGATAACATGATGCTAGCACCACCAATCTTCAAGAGAACGGGGAAGATTTAAGAGAAATTCTTCTTCGGTCTTCAATGCTGATAATGAAGATGAGGAACACCACCAAAATTGTTTAGATACTCCGGGAGAATGAAAAGCGAAGAGGTTGAGCTAACAATGAAAATAATTTGAAATCGATCTTGGAAAGGCATCTGACTAATCAAATTCATTCTTACGGCAAACTTCGAAAAGAATTTGAGAATAACTTTGGGAAAATTAGAAGAGCCAGGTAAGATCCTGGGAAAAGACTTGTGGGTTATGGGCCCACTCAAAAGAAACACCGTTGAAATGAATGAAGAAGAGATGATGCACCAGAACGATTGAAAGACTTGAATGAGGTGACAACCTTTAAATAATTGAATGCAAACACGCATCTTCTTAGATGTCTTCATCACTCGAGAACGATTAAATGGCAAGAAGCAAACGAGTAAGGGGAAACATTTGAGCCAAGGCAAAGACTACAATAAACACCAAAAAATTGAATTGGATTCACCGGAGAAGAAAATGAGACAAACAATGATGAAGTCGACGAGAATTCACCGGTTGAAACAATTGAAGAAAGAATGAAGAGGCTCGGCACGAATGAAATTGATGCTCGAATAGAGGCTCACACTCGGGGAAGAAAAGGGGTGGGAGGTCGGAAAAACAAAGGCAACTTGGAACAGGGAACCGACGAATAACTTGAAGAGAAAAGCACCGGTTGAAATAATTGAGAAAAACAAAGGCTTCGCACGAGTAAGATGGATACTCGATTACGGAATCCGGCTCCGAGAAGAAAAAGGGTGGGCGGTTGGGAAAAAGAAAGACTACTTTGGATTATATTGCTTATCTTCGGACGGGGAAACAATGTCATTGAGAAAGAAAGGAGGATTGATCTAGGAAAAGACGACGAGGGTCGAATGACTCAAAAGAAGTGCGCTGGGGAAAAGAACTGGCATCACAACGATCGAAAAACTAACTGCGTGATCCTAAATAAATTTAGAAGGGGAAGAGGAGTAATTCAAAACACCTACGTCAAGATTTCTCACCAGAGCGACGAACGAGGCTGAGGAGTAAAAAGAAGCCCTTCTCTCCGATATAACTAGACTCCGAAAAAAAATTCTTCTAGACTCGACAACAGCCAACTACGATCAAACAAGGGGGTTCCTATGGTCGGTTGAGGCTCTGATACCAACTTGTCACGCCCAATATGCGATGCTATCAGAGAGGAACTCTAAGGTCCCACCAAAGATAAAGCCGCATATTGAAACGATTTTGCAAGGTGAATATCATAACATCGTACCATTACATAATAGTTGGGGATACATACAAAGGGGCATACAAATGTCACAAGAATACATCAAACATCATACATGAGCACAACACAAACACAAACTCAAACGACATCCACCCTACTAGCCTAGGTTGCCGACCAGGAACCTATCCAAGATCGACGAAGAAGAAGAAGAAGAACTCCAAAACAAGTAAACAACGCTCTCATGTCATGATCATCGCATTACCTGTACCTACAACTGTTGTTGTAGTAATCTGGAGCCACGAGGACTCAGGAATCCCATTACCATGGGTTTCAAGACTAGCAAAGCTTAATGGGTATGGAATGGATAAGTGGTGAGGCTGCAGCAAGTGACTAAGCATTGTATGGTGGCTATCTTACGAGTACAAGAGTAAGTTGAGAAACTACGCAAACTAGTAATGATCAAGAAGTGATCCTGAACTACTTACGTTCAAACATAACCCCACCGTGTTCTCTTCTCGAACTTAGTCGAAAAGAGACGGCCACAGTTACACACGTGGTTGGTCTATTTTAATTGAGTGCAGTTCAAGTCCACTACAACCGGATATTAAAAACTTCCATCTGCCACATAACCGCGGGGAAGGCTCTCGAAAGATTAAACCCTGCAGGGGTGTCCCAACTTAGCCCATGAAAAGCTCACAGTCCGCGGAGACAATCCTGCATCGCGGGACATCCGATCAGACTCGGGATCCCGTCCACAAGACATTTTGACAATGGTAAAACAAGTCCAACAAGACATCGCGGCGTGTCGACACCCTGATAGTAGCCGTGTGTATCTCGTCTCAGGCCATGACCGGATGAGCGAAGCTTACGGTTGGCTGAGACCCAAGGTGCCAAGGGGGCGCCAGAAGGTGCTCTAGTTTGGACCAGCACTCATGAGGAGCACTGGCCCGGGGGTTGATTAAGTCCTCGGGGTCCCGAAAGTCCCTATGCAAGTTTTAGTTGTTATTCGGCAAATGGTAAAACCAATGTTGGGCCTTGCTGGAAGAGTTTTATTCAAAGCGAACTGTCAAGAGGGACCCATAAACCCTCATCGTGTTATGGACGCAAAATCAAGGAACATAACACCAGTATGACAGAAACTAGCGCGTCAAGAGTGGAACAAAACACCAAGAAAAAGGCCGAGACTTCCACCCTTTACCAAGTATATAGATGCATTTATTAAATAAGAGATATTGTGATATCCCATGATATCGATGATATCCATGTTCCAACATGGAACAACCTGCAACTGCACCTGCAAATAGCAACACTATTAGAGGGGCTGAGCAAAGCAGTAACATAGCCAAACAACGGTTTGCTAGGATGGTGAAAAAGCTTAGAGACTATCATGGCAATTTGGGAGGCTTCATAAACAAGTGGTAGGTAGCGCGATATAGCGATAGCATCGAGACAACTAGCATAGCAAATATAGTAGTGAGATCCAAGGTGATGGTCGTCTTGCCTGAAATCCCTCTAGGAAGAAGAACGAGTCCATGAAGAAGACGAACGGGTGTAGACGAACCAAGCATAGTCGAACAAATCCCCAGGATCGCAATGAAACAGGAACTAATGAGAGGAAGCACAACCAAAAAGGAGAAAACAACATGATAAACACACAACACATAACATGGCATGATGCGCATCCAAGTGTGATGCATGACAAGTCTATGTGCTGCTACTCATGGCTAGAGATGATGCATAGAAGAACCCCACATCAAAGCAAGTATAAATGAGGCCGGAATCAACATACAACAATTCCGGAAACTCGCCATGTGCAAATTTCGAAATTGGTACTGTTCTGATTAAAACACAATGTTAAAGTTGTTAAACAACAAGTTAAAGTGCACCAAGATGGTCTACGCGTTTTTCTAATCAAGTTACATATGAAGTTCAATTAATTCGGAGCTACGGCCTAGAAGATATGAGCAAAACAAGTTAAACATGACATTGATACAAATGCAAGCAATACACAATCACAAACATTCCAAAACATGGATGCAACATGACATGATGAAACTACATGCCAAACCAAGCAAATTTCATATAGAACATGCTCCAGACGGAGCCACGGTTTAACACATACACACGAAACAAGATAGAAACACAATCTGTCCTAAACAGTAACTTGGCACATGGCAAGCATCAAAACAACATGCGATAAGAACAAGATAGGCACAAACATAACATTCACAGAAAGTAGAGATTACATGCTTAAATTATCATCAAGGTTCAGGTTCATAGGCATCAAGATTAATCCAACATGAGCAAAGCAATAGGCAACTTTATAACACAGATTATGACAGTGAAAAACTGGGCATACGTGTGAACAGGAATAACATGTTGACATGTTGGAGGCATGAAACAATGATGCTACAGTGCAAGAACATACCAAGCAAAAACATGGCATTAAAGTACAGGTTAAACACGGAAAAACATGATTACTAAGCATCTCCATATAATCTCTAGATCAATGGCTTTCATGAAGCCAATATTGCAAGTCATAACAGATTCTCATACAGTGAAAAAGAGCAAGGCTGAAAACAGATTCCGGATGCATAATTTGAGACAACAAAACTATATGCTATAGCAAAATTTCATGGCATCAAAGGGCATTGCAAGCATGCACATGTCAAGCACTAAAGAACACGATCAGTGAGCTACTGCTAAATACCACTAGAACATGTCTAAAACATCATGGCAAGATTGCAAATAATAACAGATTTTCAGACTGGAATTTACTGGACATGGCAGAAACAGCATTAAGTAGGCATGTTTGCGAGCACGTGAAACTCACTACAAAGCATATCATGGCATGCAAATACACCCAAAAGCAAGAATTCATGTTTGTGAAACTACTCATGTCACGAACATGGTCATAGGAGGCATATAACACTAGCTATTCACATGGGAAAAATGAACTTACTGTTAACAGGCCGACAGAAACATTATTTAGCAAATTGAGAGCATGGTAATGACAAGCTACATTAGACCATGATTGCAAACAAGGGCATGGATTGATAAAATGTAACACGTGCTTCCAAACATGATTACTGAACATCTCCATATTATTCATATAATTGATGGTAGCATCAAGTTAACATCGCAATATAATGTAGCATATACAGACTTGGCAGAAATCACTAAGTGGCTGAAAACAGAAACAACAAGTACCCCACTTTGCAAGCTTGTGCTAGTCACCACGGGGCATATCAAAATACATAGATTGCACCACTTCAAAGATGGATTGATTATGCTCCTAAAATATGTAGGCATGATGCTCAAAAGAAGATCACACAAAATGACATGAAAAAAACAAAATGACATGTCATAGCAGTTTTCGGTAGTTCAGGGACAACAGTTTTCACCACAGGGCATATTACTTAGCACTTCTGCAATGATTATTAAGGGATCAATATGAGAAGTACCATGCAAACAAACTACACCAACATGTAGACCATTCAGGGATGAACATTTTGACATGTAATACACACAAAACGGATACACAAGCACAAAGTTACACCCTACACAATAATGCAATATGATGCTGAAATAACCAGGGCCTTAGTCATTTTCAAAGAAAAAAGCAGAGACCGCCGAACAGACTAAACGGTGAACATGTGCGGGATAGAGGGGGCTGCTCACGTTGGGCTCTTGGGCCGGCGAAGCTGGAATGCGCCCCACGCGCGGGGCCCACACGGAGGGTTAACGTGGCCGCGACCAGATTGGGCTCCTCCCGATCCAGCGCGGGAAGCGGCTGCTCCAGCGAGTTTTGTGCATGGCGGTACGGATCCGGTGGAGATCAAGGTCGGTCGGGACGCGGGCGGAGCAGGTCGCCGGCTCATGGACGGGGCGGACCTCGGGAGGCGCAGAGGTCGGGTGGCGGGGTAGGAGGTGCGGGGGTGGGGGGGCTCGGGGTCGCCGGCGCGAGACGCGACGGTGGTGCCCCCTGACCCCACTCGGGATCAAGCGGGAGGAGGGCACGGGCAAACGGCGCCGAACGGCGGAGCAGGGTGCGGTGGTGCGGGCGACGGCGAGGCGCCGTGGGGAGCAGGCGGCGGCGGCGCTTGGCTGCAGGGAGAGGAGGAGGCGGCGCGGGGGCGTGCGGGCGACCTCGGGACCGAGCCGGCCCGGGGCGGGCCACCCGCAGGCCTGGCAGGGCGGCGACGGCTGGTAAGTTGCTGGGGCGACATGGTAGCCCCTAGTTGGCTGCGCGCTTAGCCGGCGGCGGGGCCGGCTGATTGGGGCGCGACAAAGTTGCGGCGGGGTGCTGGCTGGGCACGGTTTTCGAGGCGAGGGAGGTGGTTGGAGGTTAGGGGAGGGCTAGGGTAGGTTAGGAATGCCCAAAATGGATGGAGGGGCTGCTTAAACAGGACAGGGGTCTAGCGTTGGGGTTTTTGCTGCGTTTCGGAGCCGTTCAATCGCTATCGGACGGTCCGGAGCGGAGGGGTGCTAGGTGGGTCAGTGGGTTGGTTTAGTGGGCTATGTAGGATTTTGTGGGCTGAGAAGAGAGGAAGATGGGCAGCCCGGCACATGTTTCCGGAGACCGAAAACGTCCGACGAATAAACCTGCAACGATGCCGCTACGGATGACGGTTGGGCTATCAAACGGACTCCGAATGCGACGAAATTTGGTAGGCCGTATACCTACACTGCAAGAACACCGCACACCAACTTTCATCTTATTCTGAGAACAATTTTATGCCACTTATAAAATAATATTTCACAGGTCTCCGGGACGCGTGCGAGTGTGTCTGCGCTCGGAAAAGACAACGGAGAGAGCTGGGAGACCCGAACGGATGCAAGTTTTGAAAAACATGCAGACGAAATGCAAATGATGACATGGCAATTGCAACACGCAAGCGAATGCCATGGCAACAAGGACGAATAACTGGAAGACATCTGGTGCATCGATCTTGGGGCGTTACACGGGTTGTCTTCCATCACTGCTCTTTGCTTGTTACCAACAAAGACAATATCCTTCATCGGTTCATTTTGGACGCAGTCGTTTATGTTGGTGCAATTTTATCAAACAATTGCATATGAACCAAATGTTTCCTCGAAGAAGCATTGACGTTGGTACTAAGAGCAAAAGTTTTGTATTGATTTCTAAGCCTTCTCACAACTTGGTCTTCAGCTCCCCTATAATTTTATTTGTCCAACTTTTAACTAAATATGTGGTCAGACTTGATTAAAAATATGATGTGGACTAAAAACCCGGATGGAGGTAGTACCCCTCCATTTTTATTTACTATGCACATTAGATTTGACTGAAGTCAAATGTGGTAAAGTTTGACCAAGTTTATATAAAACAATATAAACATTTTCCATAATAAATCTATATGATGTGAAAGTACATTCAATAATGAATCTAATGGTATTGATTTTTTATTGTCTATGTTAATATTTTCGTTTAGGAACTTCATCAAAGTTAACAAAGCTGGACTTTAACCAAAGCTAATACGTGGACTACATAAAATGGAGGGAGTACGAGATACGGTGGCACACTGATTTAGGCCGAACACAACAATCCATAATTATTGAGAGAGGGCAAACTGTACATACGAAGTACAATATAATTGAAATTAAATTTCTTTATTTGTACACACTCTCACACCTTTCTGATAATTTGGCGCGTGTGAGGTTGTTCACTTAACGGAGGGTAGTGTACCGCACGTGAATGACAGGAAGTGCGACCAGGACGCGTGGATCGTTAGTTGATGATATATATGTTAAATAAAGATTTTTGTTTTGTACACAATTTAAAACGATTGTTATGGAGATAAAAAGAAAACCACTCCACTATATTAGTACTATTCCGTAGGGTTTGCACTACTATATCAGCTGGAGCCTCAGTGCTTGTTCGGTAGGGTTTGCACTCTTCACACTCTCGCTGCACTACATATATATGCACGCTGGAGGCTCAGCGTTCCTTTGCTAGGGTTTTCTCTATTCACAATCTCTCACCCTCTTCATCAGATCTAAACAATAATGCGTTGGCCTCTCTACCCCCCCCCCCCTCACAGCTGGTGAAGGTGCCGTCCCCATCCTATCGGACCGGGAAGGGGAGGAGGTGCAGCTTTCACTTTGTAGCCTTCAGGAAGGGAGGGAATCCACTGCCGGCTACGATGTTCTCTTTCACCTAGCGCCTATGCGGGAGGGCCTCCGACCCCTTCTTCCTCGCTGTAGTACATAGTGCGGATATATACGGCCTCCCGCCGCATGCTTAGCCATATTCGGATGACCCTAAGATATAACATTCTTTGAAACTGTCATTGCTCTTGCTGGATGCAGATCTTTTTCGATTCTATAGTCAAATCTAAGTCTTGGTTCAAAGAGGAAAGAAGGGGGGTGGGGTGGAGCATCAATCTAGGACGTGGTTCAATGAGGAAAGGAGGGAGGAAAAGTAGTATGGCTATCCAATCGCTGTGTTGGTCAAAAAGGGAAAAGGGGTAACCCAGTACACACATCTGTAAGGAACCGATCTCTTTGTTGAAAAAGGAAAGAAACCGGGGGGTCGAGGAGTTTGTGCGGGACTAGATTTGCTGCCCTCACATAGGAAAAGCTTCAAAGAGAACAAATATGGGACCAAGACAGATATGTTGCTTGGCAACATACTCTACATCACCCATTTATACGTCTGGAGGCACATGGTGCTGGCATGTCCCATGTCCCATACAAGTATTTTGTTGTTGTTAATCTAAAAATGCCGCTGGAAAATTGAAGCAATGCCATGTTAAAAGTAAATTGCATTTTTAACAAATGTTATTTTAATAGAATGTTTCTGTTAATATGAATCAATGCAACCATTTTAGAAATGCTACTGTCCTACTTTGTTTTCCATCAAGATAAGGTAGATGCTTCTTTTTGTGGCCATATGATTCATCCTCCTTTATTGGCCAGTAATTGTTTCTTTTTCACCTCTGAAAACAGGGATATCTATTCAACTCATTGCTATTGCGGCCTTTTTCTTCACTACACAAGACATTTTTGTTTTAAGAGTGTTTTGTGCAGTTCAACTTAAATGTCACACCGGCAACTTTTCTTGATTTAGTTGAACTACACAAAATGAGATTGGATTTCCTACTCGTGTAGACAGATTCATATTTGATCTTGTGTGCCTTGTGAAAGGTCAGTATCGGCCTTCATCCACATGATTGTTCAGTGTGCTTTGAGATGTTGTGCTACTTGTATTGGTTCTATTTAAATAAATGTTGAAGTGAACAAAAATGGGACCAACCCAGACATGATGCTTGTTTCTTTGTTACAACAAACTCTGCATCACCCCCTTTATAAGTAGATGGAAGCACATGGTGCTGTTGTGCCCATTCTCCCCTGCAACTGCTTATTCATTTTGTTAATCTAATGCCACTGGTAAAATTAAGCAATGCCACTCTTAGAATTAACTACTGAATCTTATTTCAAAACTGCAACACTTGTTAGGGATCGACGGGAGTACCATTTCTGTTAGGGATCGGCGGGAGTACATGTTTAACAAATGTATTGTTGACATAATGTCTCTGTTATTACATATCAGTTACAGTGTTTTACAAATGGTACTATCCTGCTTTGTAGTTCTTTCTACATGTTTAACCAAGGTATTATTGAGATAATGTCTCTATTAATATGAATCAGTTAAACTGTTTTAGGAATGGTACTTTTCTGCTTTGTCATTCTTTATACATGTTGAACCAAGGTATTGTTAAGATAATGTCTCAGTTAATATGAATGAATCACACTGTTTGAGAATTGCTACTGTCCTGCTTTGTTTCCCATTAAGATAAGGTAGATATTTTTCTTCTGGGACAATGAGTAATCAACTATTATTTCTCAGTAATTGTTTCCTTTATACCTATTTGTGCATACAGGGATATCAAAACTTCTGCTCGGTTACATTTTGACTTTAATTTTAGTTGAACTGCACAAAAGGAACCAATGAGTTTAAGGCAAACTGTTGCATTATTGGGCCCAATTGATCTTTCCACTTTGCAGAAAGAAGTAGTCATTGTTTGCGCTACATTACACAAGGAATTATTGAGAAGCTTTAGAGTATTCGTAGACAACGTTGACATGACTTGTCTACAGAGACCAAGGAAAGCTCAACATCACGTGGAGTGCAAAATTCACTCCACAAGGAAATGTATGAACAACTCAGTGGTCAACGCAGCTGTAACAAACTGGGTCAGTATCGTCCTTCATCCACATGATCGTGCTTTGTTATGTTGTGCTACTTGTATTGTTATATTGTTTTGAATAAATGTTTAGTTGAAGCTATTGTATTGTTATCTTTTCCTGTTAAGATAATGAAGATGATTATATTTGTGAGCATTTGTTTAATCAACTAATACCACTATTATATTCATCACACTTTTTCTGTATTTATGCAGACAGGGATGCTCAGCTTGATTTCAGTGGAACTGGACAAAATGTTCAGATGGTTCGTGTCCTCCATAATACTTCATCATGCACAACACATCGAATGGTTCTCTAATCATTCCTTGTAACCTTGAGCCATCGGACTATCTACTTGAATGGAGCTGCCAATGTCTTCACGGCCTTGCAACATATAAATATGAAATCCACCATGCTACGCAAGACATTGTTTGATTTCAGTGGAACTGCACAAAAAGATAAGCTGGTTAATCCAGCTCCATTTGGCATTCAATGTGCAAACTGATGACAAACCCCGCCCGTTCCACAATCATAGGCATTACTATTTTGAATGGGAAAAGCTTGTCAAAGTTTAATCATTGATGTTAGCAGGAAGACATTTGTTTGATATTTTGGAATTAGAAAACCTTGTCAAATTTTGCGCATTGATGTTAGCCAGAAGACATGCAATTGATATTTTGGAATGGGACGCCCTTTGTCGTGAGTAGCGCTGATCATTTTTTCCTATTCATGTGTTCAGTTCAGAAGTAAATATTGACTCTGATGAGGTGCATAATCATGAATGTTGACTTATGTAAGGTATTTTAAGAGTTTGTTATGAATGTTGTCTATGGAATGCCTGGCCTTGTGAGTTTGATTGCAAAGTTGAGCTTGGACTGTTGTGGCATGCGGCATCACGAGCTGTTCGCCGTGCCTCCTTAGAATAATGCTTTGTATTGTTTTGCATGTTGATCTAATGCTAGTCATTTGCATGTTAATAAGATCATCCTCTTATATTGTTTTTTAGATTAAGATGTTCATCGTCTTATGTTTCATTCATAGCCGATACGACAACTCCGGTAGGATAACTAATCATCTTACCATTTAATGTTGGCTCAGTCTCTCGAAGGTTCTCATAGGGGTCTGATGATCCTGGCTTCATGAATGAGCAGCGGCCGCTTTAACAGACCATCCATAGGGCATGTGAGGCCCTCTCTGTCGTCCTTCGAGTTGTTGCGCTTCCCGTCTCGCGTTATCAACATGGTCAATGAACATGAGGAATTAGGAGATGACTTTACTTGGAGAGGATGATAGTAGGGACCCACCAGGGCCATAGCCGTACGTATGCAAGTGCCTCCTTATACAACTATAATTTTTTTGCTTCCTCCTGGTTTCCTGACATCACGGTCCCACACCATTGTCAACCTATATAGTCAATAAACGAGAGAGTTGCACAAGGAGCGGCCGACAGCTGGGACCCAGCAGCTCAAGCAGTATTAGTTGTTTGAGGTGTGAGCAGAGTTTTTCATGAGCGATGCTTTTGTTGTTGTTCAGAGGAGCAGGGTATCAACTGGGCGGGCTATGGCCCATCTAGCCCATGCTATTATTTTATGTCCATCCAACTGGTGTTGCGCTTCTTCAATCTCAGATATTCAAGCTTCAGCTGCCCAAACCACCGCCAGCGGTACCGCCTCCCGCGGCCGGTTGTGCTATCATGCAGGCCTCACCGGCACACCCTACTCCCATCGCCGTCCAGGCCATTCCTCTACTCACCAACACCTCATATAATTCTCTGGCGATGACAGCCACATCGCAGCCGAACCAGTGAATCCTCGTACTCCTCTTCGCGTGGGCATCCATTGTTGTTTCTTCACCGGCTCCGGGTCATTCCCTTCCTAGGCCTTGCCATCGTCCATCGCGTTGGTTCTATCGGTGAGGCATGGTCAACTTTGTCAATAAACGACAGCCATCAGCAGGGCCTTGTATGTGGAGTGGTTGACTGTACGGACCCACATGGCCAATGGCCGCATGCAAGCAAGTCCCACCTTATTATGCGAAAATGAATTATTTCTCCCCCTAACAGGTTTGACCCACCAGCTACATCTTCGCACGCAAGGAAGTCCTTCCTTTATTATGCAGAAAAAAGTTACCTCTCCGTGACAGCTGGGACCCACCAGCTTTATTATGATCCATTTCGTCAGAATATATATTGTACCAAAGATCCTATATTGTTTTGTTTTTATTCTAACTTGAAAAAGAAGAAATTAAGAAAAGCATGCTTGGAAGTGCCACCTTATTACGAGCAAAAAAATGATTCCCCCTATTAGCTGGGACCCACCAGATTTGGAGGCTGACTTGTGGGCCTACTAAGTTGACGCGTACGCAGGGCTTTGTCAACTTAGTCAAAACGATTCTAGCTGCAGTGACCATTGGATGTTAAATCAACGGTCGTGCTACGTCTTCAACCTCTGGTCTTCTTGCTCCAGCCGCCCAAACCAACACCCACCATAACGCCTGCTCCAGCCTCCCGTGGCCGGCTATGCTGCCGCGTAGGCCTCACCGCCCGACCATACAACCACTGGCCAGGCCTTCCCTCTACTCACCCACAACCCCTATTATTCTCCGGCGACGACGAACTTACACCGCAGCCGAACCAGTGAACCCTCGTACCCCCCTCCGCGTGGGCATCCACCTACCTCGTCTTCCCTGGCTCTGCATCATTCTCTTCCTAGGCCTTGCCGTCGTCCATTGCCTGGGTGTTGTTCGCGCGGCGTAGTCAACATAACGACAGCCATCAGAAGAGGAGTGTACGCGGTGAGGCCAACAGATGGACCCAACAACTACATCTTCGCATGCAACAAAGTGCCTCCTTATTACGCGCAGAAAAATGAATCCTCCCCCTGATAGCTCAGACCGACCATTTATATCTTCGCACAGAAGGAAGTGCATCCTTATCCTCCCTAACAGCTGGGACCCACCCGGTCGAAGCGTACATAGCGTTGTCTGTCTAGTCGTGGACGTGTATATACAGACTGGTGGATCGGTCTCCCTGCAACGATGAACCGTGGCCGAGCAAGCTGCGACACGTATAGTAGTAGAGCCCTGACGTAGCAGTTCACGCAGTCCCTTCTAAACTCTGTACATGTACGTACAGCCACATGCTAAAAAATACGGCCACGTACGTACATAGGGCGGGGTCTCGAACGCCTACTCGCTCATACGTATGGCCAGGGCTCATGTACATGGAGAGGTAGCGGACAGCAGCAACGGCATCCTGTTCATCGACAACCAACTAGCTGGGCAGAATGGAGAAACTGTGTCGTGTTCATCGGGACGCAACAGAATGAGTCGTGTTCATCGGGAGCCAACCGGCTTGCACGGAACAGCCAAAACATGGCCTGTCATGCCGTAGAACGGAGGAAACGAGCTTCTGTTCGATCGGCTATGGTCAGAACGGGGTCCTGTTCATCGGGATGGGTGTGGCATATGGCAAAATGGAGGAAACAGACTTCTGTTCGAGCTCCTACGGTTGAAACGGGGTCATGTTCATCGGGAGGGGTGTGGCATACCGCAAAACGGGACTCCACATGCTACTATTCATCCACTGTCTATATATTGCCTCACTCTAGCCTCCATGGGCTACTGTTCATCCACCATCGACTTCCTCCAGCCTCCGTGGGCTACTGTTCATCCACCGTCAACTTCGTCCAGCCTCCACCTGCTACTGTTCATCCACCACGACATTCCTCCTGCCTCCACCAGCTACTGTTCATCCACGGGCTACTGTTCATCTGGCCTCCACCTGCTACTATTCAACCAGCCCTCCACGGGGTCCTGCTCATCCACCCCAACTGGCTCGGGTGTTGCGGCCTCCTCGCGGTCCAATTCATACAGCCCCCACCGAGAAGTGTTCATCCAACCCCCAACAACGGACACACCTCTCCCCCCCCCCACCGCCTCGAAGTTGGGGAATCGACATCTACGTATTGAACCTGGCTTGGGGTTGGGTACAGTGTTCAGTTTGTAATGTTGTTTTGGGGATTTGAATACATCACACACCACCCATACATATTTTTGGGCTGCATGCAGGGTATAGGGGATCTTCTGATGGACCATGTCCCCCTGTGCATTTTTTTGACTACTTCAACACATCACACACCACCCATGCATATTTTCAGGCCGCATGCAGGGTATAGGTTGTCTTCTGATCGAGCATGTCTCCCTGTGTGGTTTTTTGTGATGACACACGCATACCTGTGGGCTCCCCGGATCTATATATATCATCCCTTTAATCGATAACGAGGGGTACGTGTTGGCCGTCAATGGATTCCTCCTAGTTCGTGTTAGGGATGGTCACCGTCACATGTCGTTCCAAGAAAGTTCGAGCTCATGCGTTCTCAGGATTCCCTACCACACGCTAGGATTGGTGGCTTGGACCGACATCGTACCCTGCGTATCTCGTCCTTAATTACCTGGCTTTCACGGTGGTTGTTTATATCGAGAGGCAAGCGCCACATCTGAATTGTACAAAATTTGATATTGAAAACACATCACCCCTTCCAATGTACATCATTTTGGGCCGCATGCAGGCGGTGCTGGTTTTGTTGTCCCTCTCGTGCGATTTTTTACGATGGTGCAATCTATTGGCCCAAGCGGTTTCTATATATATATATATATATATATATATATATATGTATATATATATATATTCTATCCATTTTTCATTGACAACAACAGTTGTCATTTGACCAAGCGATAAATTCACTGGTCCGTCAGATGGTAGGTCATGGCGACATGCATCCATGACCAAAGTGTTGGGGAACGTAGTATTTCAAAAAAAATTCCTACGGTCACGCTAGATCTATCTAGAGAAGCGTAGCAACGAGCGGGGAGAGTGTGTCCACGTACCCTCGTAGAATGAAAGAGGAAGCATTTAGTAACGCGGTTGATGTAGTCGAAAGTCTTCGTGATCCAACCGATCCAAGCACGGAACGTACGGCACCTCCGCGTTCAGCACACATTCAGCTCGATTACGTCCCCCGATCTCTTGATCCAGTTGAGGACGAGGGAGCGTTCCGTCAGCACGACGGTGTGGCGACGGTGATGATGAAGTTACCGGCGCAGGGCTTCGCCTAAGAACTACGACGATATGAGCGAGGTGTTTAACTGTGGAGGGGGGCACCGCACACGGCTAAGAGAAGACTTGGTGTGTCTTTGGGGTGCCCCCCTCCCACGTATATGAAGGGGGGAGGAGAGGTGGACGGCCCAAGGGGGGGCGCCATGGGGGGAATCCTATTTGGACTCCCGGTCCAAGTAGGATTTGCCCCCCCCCCTTTCCTATTCCCACTAGGAGAAGGAGGGAAGGAGGAGGAGAAGAGAAGGAAAGGGGGGCCGCACCCACCCCCTCAACCCTAGTCCAATTCGGTTTGGGCTTGAGGGCACGTGCCACCACCTGGCCGCCGCCTCCTCTCTCTACTAGGGCCCATGAAGGCCCATTATCTCCCCAGGAGGGTTCCGGTAACCCCCGGTACTCCGGAAAATGTCCGAACCTTTCCGAAACCATTCCGGTGTCCAAACATAACCTTCCAATATATCAATCTTTATGTCTCGACCATTTCGAGAATCCTCGTCATCTCCGTGATCTCCTCCGGGACTCCGAACAAACTTAGGTACATCAAATCGCATAACTCATAATACAAATCGTCATCGAACGTTAAGCGTGCAGACCCTACAGGTTCGAGAACTATGTAGACATGACCGAGACACATCTCCGGTCAATAACGAATTGCAGAACCTGGATGCTCATATTGGCTCCTACATATTCTAAGAAGATCTTTATCGGTCAAACTGCATAACAACATATGTTGTTCCCTTTGTCATCGGTATGTTACTTGCCCGAGATTCGACCATCGATATCATCATACCTAGTTCAATCTCGTTACCGGCAAGTCTCTTTACTTGTTCCATAATGCATCATCCCTTGACTAACTCATTTGACACATTAGTTGCAAGGCTCATAGTGATGTGCATTACCGAGAGGGCCCATAGATACCTCTCCGATACACTGAGTGACAAATCCTAATCTCGATCTATGCCAACTCAACAAACACCATCGGAGGTACCTGTAGAGCATCTTTATAATCACCAGTTATGTTGTGACGTTTGATAGCACACAAGGTGTTCCTCGGTATTCGGGAGTTGCATAATCTCATAGTCAGAGGAACTTGTATAAGTCATGAAGAAAGCTATATCAATAAAACTAAACGATCATTATGCTAAGCTAACGGATGGGTCTTGTCCGTCACATCATTCTCTAATGATGTGATCCCGTTCATCAAATGACAACACATGTCTATGGTCAGGAAACTTAACCATCTTTGATTAACGAGCTAGTCTAGTAGAGGCATACTAGGGACACTCTGTTTGTCTATGTATTCACACATGTACTAAGTTTCCGGTTAATACAATTCTAGCATGAATAATAAACATCTATCACGATATAAGGAAATATAAATAACAATTTTATTATTGCCTCTAGGGCATATTTCCTTCAGTCTCCCACTTGCACTAGAGTCAATAATCTAGATTACATAGTAGTGATTCTAACACCCATGGAGTCTTGGTGCTGATCATGTTTTGCTCGTGAGAGAGGCTTAGTCAATGGGTCTGCAACATTCAGATCCGTATGTATCTTGCAAATCTCTATGTCTCCCTCCTTGACTTGATCGCAGATGGAATTGAAGCTCTCTTGATGTGTTTGGTTCTCTTTGTGAAATCTTGATTCCTTCGCCAAGGCAATTGCTCCAATATGGTCACAAAAGATTTTCATTGGACCCGATGCACTAGGTATGACACCTAGATCGGATATGAACTCCTTCATCCAGACTCCTTCATTTGCTGCTTCCGAAGCAGCTATGTACTCCGCTTCACACGTAGATCCCGCCACGACGCTCTGCTTGGAACTGCACCAACTGACACCTCCACCATTCAATATAAATACGTATCCGGTTTGTCACTTAGAGTCATCCGGATCAGTGTCAAAGCTTGCATCGACGTAACCGTTTACGATGAGCTCTTTGTCACCTCCATAAACGAGAAACATATCCTTAGTCCTTTTCAGGTATTTCAGGATGTTCTTCATAGCTGTCCAGTGATCCACTCCTGGATTACTTTGGTAGCTCCCTGCTAAACTAATAGCAAGGCACACATCAGGTCTGCTACACAGCATTGCATACATGATAGAACCTATGGCTGAGGCATAGGGAATGGCTTTCATTTTCTCTCTATCTTCTGCAGTGGTCGAGCATTGAGTCTGACTCAACTTCACACCTTGTAACATAGGCAAGAACCCTTTCTTTGACTGATCCATTTTGAACTTCTTCAAAACTTTATCAAGGTATGTTCTTTGTGAAAGTCCAATTAAGCGTCTTGATATATCTCTATAGATCTTGATGCCCAATATATATGCAGCTTCACCTAGGTCAGGCCCTTGCGTGGCGACCGGGGAAACCCTAGCGCCGCCGCGTACTCGTCCCTCCCCCGACCTATCCTCCTCACCGCCACCGAGATGCACCACTGGGCAAAGCCCGGTCCGCGTCGGCGGCGGCGGGATCTCTTCTCCCGCGGCTCGCTGGATCTGGCGCAGGCGGATGGCGGCGGTTGTTGGCGGCGCGCTGGAGGCAGGGCGCGCTGGTGCGGGCATGGGGGTGACGGCAGGGCTCCGCTCGCGGTTTCCCCTGGTGTGCGTGGGAGTCCGCTCGGGCCGCGCAGCGGCGGCCCTCGGCAAGCGGTGGCGGGCACTGGGATCTTGGCGGCGCTCCGGCGTGTGCAGGCGGCGGCGGTCCCTGTGCGCGGTCGGCGGCTACGTCTCTGACCCGGACGGCGCGGGGGATGGCGGCGGCCCGGCGTGGCCGGCGATCTGGATGCTTTGGTGCTAGCGGCTTGCTTATCTGCCGGTGCTCCAGGGCTCTGCCTAGTGGTGCTGGTGGTGACGGCGGCCCGTGCACGAGAGTTGGATCCCTTCGAACTGATCTGGGTGAAAACTTGCCGTCGGGGTCTGCTAAGGCCGGCGGTGGCGGCGCTATCTGCGTCGTTCCCTTCTTGAAGGCATCGCCGTGGAGAAGTTCAAGGCGACTCCCTGCTACCTCCAGGGGAAACCCTAGATCGGATGATCGGATGATGGCGGCCCTCTGGTGTCTTTCCTCCCTTGGGGGCGTCATTCTTGGAGGTACACACGTGATCGAGGGACTAGAGGACGGATTCTTTGGTGGAGCGGTGATTCATCCTACACACTGATGGTGACGGATCTTGACGGCATGGCGCAGTGCAGATTCGGAGTTCGCTATGGGAGGATGGACTCGCGCAGGAGGACAACGCTGTTGGGCGGCGTGGTGGCGTCGATGGCAGAGAAACCTGGCATGGTACATGCAACAGTACAGCTCTGAAGATGGATTGGTGGCAGGTGGCTGCGGCGGCCTCATACCCGGCAGGCGTCCTGGTTGAGGAGTGCGCCGGACTTGTAGGGGCCCCATACCCGACAGGCGTCCTGGTTGGGACCTCAGGTCTTAGATGTTTACGTTTGGCTGCGATGTTTGTTTGGTATTAGGCCCAGACTATATGCGCCCCTTCATCAATTGGTTAGGTGTAGCGACAGTTGTTGCTTAGACGGTGGCTTTAGTCTTGCTGTTGTATGGCTTTTCTAAGATCTTGTGAGAATAATTAATAAAGTGGTCGTATGCATCGCCCACATGCAGAGGCCGGGGGTCATCCTCCTTTAAAAAAAACCAAGGTCTTTCATTGAAAAATTCTTATTCAAGTATCCTTTTATGCTATCCAGAAATTCAGTATCATTTCCGATCAACAATATGTCATCCACATATAATATTAGAAATGCTATAGAGCTCTCACTCACTTTCTTGTAAATACAGGCTTCTCCAAAAGTCTGTAAAAAACCATATGCTTTGATCACACTATCAAAGCGTATATTCCAACTCCGAGAGGCTTGCACCAGTCCATAAATGGATCGCTAGAGCTTGCACACTTTGTTAGCACCTTTTGGATCGACAAAACCTTCTGGTTGCATCACATACAACTCTTCTTTAAGATATCCATATGGAATGCAGTTTTGACATCCATTTGCCAAATTTCATGATCATAAAATGCGGCAATTGGTAACATGATTCGGACAGACTTAAGCATCGCTACGGGTGAGAAGGTCTCATTGTAGTCAACTCCTTGAACTTGTCGACAACCTTTCTCAACAAGTTGAGCTTTGTAGACAGTAACATTACCGTCAGCGTCAATCTTCTTCTTGAAGATCCATTTATTCTCTATTGCTTGCCGATCATCGGGCAAGTCAACCAAAGTCCACACTTTGTTCTCATACATGGATCCCATCTCAGATTTCATGGCCTCAAGCCATTTTGCGGAATCTTGGCTCATCATCGCTTCCTCATAGCTCTTAGGTTCATCATGGTCAAGTAACATGACCTTCAGAACAGGATTACCGTACCACTCTGGTGCGGATCTTACTCTTGTTGATCTACGAGGTTCGGTAGTAACTTGATCAGAAGTTTCATGATCATCATCATTAGCTTCCTCACTAATTGGTGTAGGAATCACTAGAACTGCCTTTTGTGATGAACTACTTTCCATTTCGGGAGAAGGTAAAATTACCACACCAAGTTCTACTTTCCTCCCACTCACTTTTTTCGAGAGAAACTCCTTCTCTAGAAAGGATCCATTCTTAGAAACGAATATCTTGCCTTCGGATATGTGATAGAAGGTGTACCCAACAGTCTCCTTTGGATATCCTATGAAGACACATTTCTCAGATTTGGGTTCAATCTTATCAGGTTGAAGCTTTTTCAAATAAGCATCGCGGCACCAAACTTTAAGAAACGACAACTTGGGTTTCTTGCGAAACCACAGTTCATATGCTGTCGTCTCAACGGATTTAGATGGTGCCCTATTTAACATGAATGCAACCGTCTCTAAAGCATAACCTGAAAACGATAGCGGTAAATCAGTAAGAGACATCATAGATTGCACCATATCTAATAAAGTGCGGTTATGACGTTCGGACACACCATTACGCTGTGGTGTTCCAGGTGGCGTGAATTGCGAAACTATCCACGTTGTTTCAAATGAAGACCAAACTCGTACCTCAAATATTCACCTCCACGATCAGATCGCAGAAACTTTATTTTCTTGTTACAATGATTTTCCACTTCACTCTGAAATTCTTTGAAATTTTCAAATGTTTCAGACTTACGTTTCATCAAGTAGATATACCCATATCTGCTCAAATCATCTGTGAAGGTCAGAAAATAACGATATCCACCGCGAGGCTCAACACTCATCGGACTGCATACATCAGTATGTATTATTTCCAACAAGTCTGTTGCTCGCTCCATTGTTCCGGAGAACGGAGTCTTAGTCATCTTGCCCATGAGGCATGGTTCACAAGCATCAGGTGATTCATAATCAAGTGATTCCAAAAGTCCATCAGCATGGAGTTTCTTCATGCGCTTTACACCAATATGACCTAGATGGCAGTGCCACAAATAAGTTGCACTATCTTTATGAAACTTGTAACTTTTGGCTTCAATACTATGAACATGTGTATCACTACTATCGAGATTCGACAAAAATAGACCACTCATCAAGGGTGCATGACCATAAAAGATATTACTCATATAAATAGAACAACCATTATTCTCATATTTAAATGAATAACCGTCTCACATTAAACAAAATCTAGATATAATGTTCATGCTTAACGCTGGCACCAAATAACAATTATTCAGGTCTAAAACTAATCCCGAAGGTAGACGTAGAGTTAGCGTGCCGACGGTGATCACATTGACTTTGGAACCATTTCCCACGTGCATCGTCACCTCGTCCTTAGCCAATCATCGTTTGATCCATAGCCCCTGTTTCGAGTGTCAAATATGAGCAACAGAACCAGTATCAAATACCCAGGCGCTAATATGAGCATTAGTAAGGTACACATCAATAACATGTATATCAAATATACATTTCACTTTGTCATCCTTCTTATCCGCCAAAATACTTGGGGCAGATGCGCTTCCAGTGACTAGTCCATTTGTAGTAGAAGCACTCAGTTTCAGGCTTAGGTCAGGACTTGGGCTTCTTCACTAGAGCAGCAACTTGCTTGCCGTTCTTCTTGAAGTTCCCTTTCTTCCCTTTTCCCTTTTTCTTGAAACTAGTGTTCTTGTTAACCATCAACACTTGATGCTCCTTCTTGATTTCTACCTCCGCGGCCTTTAGCATCACGAAGAGCTCAGGAATTGTCTTATCCATCCCTTGCATATTATAGTTCATCACGAAGCTTTTGTAGCATGGTGGTAGTGATTCAAGAACTCTGTCAATGACACTATCATCAGGAAGATTAACTCCCAGCTAAGTCAAGTGGTTGTGGTACCCAGACATTCTGAGTATATGTTCACTGACAGAACTATTCTCCTCCATCTTGCAGCTGTAGAATTTATTGGAGACTTCATATCTCTCAATCCAGGCATTTGCTTGAAATATTAACTTCAGCACCTGGAACATCTCATATGCTCCATGACATTCAAAACGTCGTTGAAGTCCCGGTTCTAAGCCATAAAGCATGGCACACTGAACTATCGAGTAGTCATCAGCTTTGCTCTGCCAGACGTTCAGAACGTCCGGAGTTGCTCGTGTAGCAGGTCTTGCACCTAGCGATGCTTCCAGGATGTAATTCTTCTGTGCAGCAATGAGGATAATCCTCAAGTTATGAACCTAGTCTGTGTAGTTTCTATTATCATCTTTCAACTTAGCTTTCTCTAGGAACGCATTAAAATTCAAGGCAACGGTAGCACGGGCCATTGATCTACAACAACATAGACATGCAAAATACTATCAGGTACTAAATTCATGATAAATTAAAGTTCAATTAATCATATTACTTAAGAACTCCCACTTAGATAGACATCTCTCTAGTCATCTAAATGATCACGTGATCCATATCAACTAAACCATGTCCGATCATCATGTGAGATGGAGTAGTTTTCAATGGTGAACATCACTTTGTTGATCAGATCTACTATATGATTCACGTTCGACCTTTCGGTCTCAGTGTTCCGAGGCCATATCTGCATATGCTAGGCTCGTCAAGTTTAACCTGAGTATTATGCGTGTGCAAAACTGGCTTGCACCCGTTGTATGTGAACGTAGAGCTTATCACACCCGATCATCACGTGGTGTATCGGCACGACGAACTGTAGCAACGGTGCATACTCAGGGAGAACACTTATACCTTGAAATTTAGTGAGAGATCATCTTATAATGCTACCGTCGTACTAAGCAAATAAGATGCATAAAAGATAAACATCACATGCAATCAAAATAAGTGATATGATATGGCCATCATCATGTTGTGCCTTTGATCTCCATCTCCAAAGCACCGTCATGATCACCATCGTCACCAACTTCACACCTTGATCTCCATCATAGCATCATTGTCGTCTCGCCAACTATTGCTTATACGACTATCGCTACCGCTTAGTGATAAAGTAAAGCAACTACATGGCCATTGCATTTCATACAATAAAGCGACAACCATAAGGCTCCTCCCAGTTGCCGACAACTTTTTCAAAACATGATCATCTCATAAGACAATTTATATATCATCACGTCTTGACCATATCACATCACAACAAGCCCTGCAAAAACAAGTTAGACGTCCTCTACTTTGTTGTTGCAAGTTTTACGAGGCTGCTACGGGCTTCTAGCAAGAACCGTTCTTACCGACGCATCAAAACCACAACGATTTTTCGTCAAGTGTGCTATTTTAACCTTGAACAAGGACCGGGCATAGTCAAACTTGATTCAACTAAAGTTGGAGAAACAGACACCCGCTAGCCACATGTGTGCAAAGCACGTCGGTAGAACCAGTCTCATGAACGCGGTCATGTAATGTTGGTCCGGGCCGCTTCATCCAACAATACCTACGATCACGCTAGATCTATCTAGTAGAAGCATAGCAACGAGCGGGGAGAGTGTGTCCATGTACCCTCATAGACCAAAAGAGGAACCGTTTAGTAACGTGGTTGATGTAGTCGAACGTCTTCGCGATCCAACCGATCCAAGCACCGAACGTACGGCACCTCCGTGTTCAGCACACGTTCAGCTTGATGACGTCCCCCGATCTCTTTATCCTGTTGAGGACGAGGGAGAGCTCCGCCAGCACGACAATGTGGGGACGGTGATGATGAAGTTACCGGGGCAGGGCTTCGCCTAAGCACTACGATGATATGAACGAGGTGTGTAACTGTGGAGGGCGGCACCGCACACGGCTAAGAGAAGACTTGGTGTGTCTTTGGGGTACCCCCTCCCACATATGAAGGTGGAGGAGAGGTGGCCGGCCCAAGGGGGGGTGCGCCATGGGGGGAATCCTACTTGGACCGGGAGTCCAAGTAGGATTCCCCCCCCCCTTTCCTATTCCCACTAGGAGAAGGAGGGAAGGAGGAGGAGAAGAGAAGGAAAGGGGGGCCTCCCCCCAACCCTAGTCCAATTCGGTTTGGGCTTGGGGGTGCGTGCCACCACCTGGCCGCCGCCTCCTCTCTCCACTAGGGCCCATGAAGGCCCGCATTAACTCCCCGGGGGGGGGGGGGTTCCGGTAACCCCCGGTACTTTGGAAAATGTTCGAACCTTTCCGAAACCATTCCGGTGTCCAAACATAACCTTCCAAATATCAATCTTTATGTCTCGACCATTTCGAGAATCCTCGTCATGTTCGTGATCTCATCTGGGACTCCGAACAAACTTCGGTACATCAAATAACATAACTCAGAATACAAATCGTCATCGAACGTGAAGCGTGCAGAGCCTACGGGTTCGAGAACTATGTAGACATGACCGAGACACATCTCCGGTCAATAACCAATAGCGGAACTTGGATGCTCATATTCGCTACTACATATTCTACTAAGATCTTTATCGGTCAAACCGCATAACAACATAGATTGTTCCCTTTGTCATCGGTATGTTACTTGCCCGAGATTCGATCGTTGGTATCATCATACCTACTTCAATCTCGTTACCGGCAAGTCTCTTTACTCGTTCCATAATGCATCATCCCATGACTAACTCATTAGACACATTGCTTGCAAGGCTCATAGTGATGTGCATTACCGAGAGGGCCCAGAGATACCTCTCCGATACACAGAGTGACAAATCCTAATCTCGATCTATGCCAACTCAACAAACACCATCAGAGGCACCTGTACAACACCTTTATAATCACGCAGTTACGTTGTGACGTTTGATAGCACACAAGGTGTTCCTCCGGTATTCGGGAGTTGCATAATCTCATAGTTAGAGGAACATGTATAAGTCATGAAGAAAGCTATAGCAATAAAACTAAACGATCGTATGCTAAGCTAACGGATGGGTCTTGTCCATCACATCATTCTCTAATGATGTGATCCTGTTCATCAAATGAAAACACATGTCTATGGTCAGGAAACTTAACCATCTTTGATTAACGAGCTAGTCTAGTAGAGGCATACTAGGGACACTATGTTTGTCTATGTATTCACACATGTACTAAGTTTTCGGTTAATACAATTCTAGCATTAATAATAAACATCTATCATGATATAAGGAAATATAAATAAAAAATTTATTATTGCCTCTAGGAGATATTTTCTTCACAAAGTATCAGTACGGGCATCCATCCCGCCGACACGGAATGGGAGGTGGGTCAAGCACCCTAGCTAGGTTGCTACGACATTATGTCATTATAGATATATCCAAGGGGGCTTTCCAGTTTGTGAGGCAGATGCCACCAAATTTGTGCATTGTGTATTTAAACATCACACCCTATATTTCTACATATAATTGACCACTTCCAGGTGGTTCTTGACTTCTAGCCCTTCTCCTCGATCTTCGACAACGCGCCAACCGTGGGCCCGGGCGGTCAAAGTAGTGCATTGGAATTTTGAAGATCACACACCACCATTTTCATTCATATATATATGGGCCACATGTTAGTGTGGCTATCTTCTAACTCTCTTTCACTTTTTTTGCTGCGAAGGCTGGGATGACGCTCAACGGACACAGGTGTACTGGCTTAACCATGTGTGATGCAAGTGCGCTGTTAAATCACCACGACTGCGCATGCGCGAGCAAGGGTGTAGGTAGTAACCGTGTGTGATGCTAGTGCACTGTGAAATCACCACGATTGCGCAAGCGCGAGCAAGGGTGTAGGTAGTAGCTTAACCGTGTGCGATGCATGTGCACTATGAATCACCACGACTGCGCAAGCGAGAAAGGGTGGAGGTAGTGGCTTAACCGTGTGCGATGCAAGTGCACTATGAAATCACCATGACTGCGCAAGCGCGAGCATGGGTGATACTGGCTTAACCGTGTGGGATGCAAGTGCGTTGTGAATCACCATGACTGCACAAGCGCGAGCAAGGGTGGTACTGGCTTAACCGTGTGCGATGCTAGTGCGCAGTAAAATCACCACCTGCACATGCTAAATGCGGGTAGTTTATTTAGGATAAATTCCACGTATGCGTCTGGAAATTAGGACAAACCTTGTGTGATAGACCAGCTATCTTGAAATCTAGAAACAAACTACCCGCCTTGAGCGATGCAAAAATCGGCGATTCAGCCGCTTTTCCATATTATCATACATGCATATTATTATTGGACCGTGTGCGATCTTGGGTGCTCCCACCACGCATCAATTTCTTTACCCAAATTTTAGTAGCCGCGGTATTTCAACCATCGCCCCTACTCCTCCACCACCGACCTTATAGTAAAATTCTAGTAGCCGAGGCATTTGAACCATCGCCCTCCCTCGTCCTCCACCATCTCCACCCACCATTACTAAAAATTTCAGTAGCCGCCATGTATCCTCAAACACCACCCCCCTCCACAGTACCCCCACCCACCGCCTCCCCCATCAAACCTTAGCTTGCCGCCGTCGTTGCCACCCCATGCCGGTCTGCCCGTGCCTCCTAGCTTAGATAACAAAGTTCAGGTTACCCGGTGATTCCCATACCGTCACCACCCTGAGTTTTTAGATGAGGCCTGCGGTGTCGCTCCCCGCTAGATCCACATCCCTGCTCTAGATAGTCGCAGCCTAAGCCCGACCACATATCCCGGGGAGCCCGACGAGCATTCGGCCAAAAAGAGGTTTATCATGGCCTCTCCAGCGGACGTTGGCGAGGTGGTCGCCGTTTGTCCCGACCTATCGATCCCGGAGCAACACCTCGCCGCGGAAGTCGGCGAGGACATTGACTATGTTGCCATGCCGAAGGCTTCACATCATCGGCCACAGCGACAGCTTCACGCTGGCCATGTCACAGGTTAACTGGTCCATCCCCAACCCCTCTGTTTCAACCACCATTGATCTCTTCGATGACCCTCCCGCTAATCTCCTCCGCCACGCGGTCAAGGATTTGCGATCCTTGTACACCATCAAGCCCATTTTGTCATTTCTAAAGGACACGTTCTACGGCGGCGGCGGCTTGGGATCCTCAGTTGCCAAGTCAGATCTCATCCACCATGACCACAAGGAGGGCACCCGCAAAGGTTCTTCCAAGGTGAAACAGCCCATCTGCGACATCAGAAAGCGCACCACGGGTCTGTGCTCTTCCAACTGGAAGGATCCTGTCCATGACATGTGAGGCAACATCCTATCAGCAAATCTTACCTTTTCTAGCCAGCCAACCCGTACCCTCTATTGTAGTAGCTTTTCCCATGTGGTGTTTGATAACCGACAAGTATAGGGGATCGCAACAGTTTTCGAGGGTAGAGTATTCAACCCAAATTTACTGATTCGACACAAGGGGAGCCAAAGAATATTCGCAAGTATTAGCAGTTGAGTTGTCAATTCAACCACACCAGAAAGACATAATATTTGCTGCCAAGTATTTAGTAGCAAAGTAGTATGATAGTAAAGGTAACAGTTGCAGTAGTAACAGTAGCAGTTTTGTTGTGATTGTAACAGCAGCAACAACGAAAGTAACTTAGCAAAGATCAATATGTGAAAAGCTCGTAGGAAGTGGATCGGCAATGATAATTGTGTTGGATGATATTCATCATGTAGTAGTCATAACCTAGGGTGTTACAGAACTAGCTCCAATTCATCAATGTAATGTAGGCATGTATTCCGTATATATAGTCATACGTGCTTATGGAAAAGAACTTGCATGACATATTTTGTCCTAGCCTCCCGTGCCAGCGGGGTCCATAAGGAAACTAAGAGATATTAAGACCTCCTTTTAATAGAGAATCGGAACAAAGCATTAGCACTTAGTAAATACATGAACTCCTCAAACTATGGTAATCACCGGAAAGAATCCCAATTATTGTCACCTTGGGGTATGCGGATCATAACTCGTAATAGGTTTCTAAAACTTGCAAGATAGGATCAAGAACACACATATATTCATGAAAACATAATAGGTTCAGATCTGAAATCATGGCACTCGGGCCTGAGTGACAAGCATTAAGCATAGCAAAGTCATAGCAACATCAATCTCAGAACATAGTGGATACTAGGGATCAAACCCTAACAAAACTAACTTGATTACATGATAATCTCATCCAATCCATCACCATCTATCAAGACTACGATGGAAATACTTACTCACGGCAGTGAGCATCATGGAATTGGTAATGGAGGAAGGTTGGTGATGATGATGGTGACAGATTCCACCCTCCGGAGCCCCGAACGGACTCCACATCATCCCTCCCGATGAAGAACATGAGGTGGTGGTGGCTCCGTATCATAAAACGCGATGAATCCTTCTCTCTATTTTTTGTCCGCGAATAGGTATATATGGAGTTGGAGTTAGGGTTGTACACGGTCCAGGGTGCCCACAAGCCAGCGGCGTGCTCCGGGGTGGTAGGCGCGCCACCTGGGCTTGTGGCCCCTGGGTGGCCCCCTCTGGTATCTTTTTCTGCCAATATTTTTTATATATTCCAGAAATATTCTCTGTAAATTTTCAAGTTAATTTGAGAACTTTTATTTCTACACAAAAATAGCACCATGGCAATTCTCCTGAAAACAGCGTAAGTCTGGGTTAATTCCATTTAGATCATGCAAATTAGAGTCCAAAACAAGGGCAAAAGAGTTTGGAAAAGTAGATATGACGGAGACATATCAACTCCCCCAAGATTAACCCATTGCTTGTCCTCAAGCAATTCAGTTGACAAACTCAAAGAGACGAAGAAAAACTTTTACAAACTTTGTTTGATCATGTTGTTGCAAATATGTCTAGCCAATATTCATGTTTTCAGCAAAGATTATGAACTAACCATATTCATAATAACATTTAGTTCTCACATTTACTCATATCAATGGCATAATGAACTAGCAAGCAATAATAAGATATCTCGGATGATAACACTTTTTTAAAACAATCATGATATAATATGACAAAATGGTATCTCGCTAGCCCTTTCTGAGACCGCAAACATAAATGCAGAGCACCCCTGAATACCAAGGACTGACTGGACATTGGAATTCATGGCAAAAGAGATCCATCACGGTCATACTCAACATCAACTAAAAACAAGGCATATAAATGACAATAGTGCTCTCCAGCCGGTGCTTTTAATAAGAGGATGATGAGTCAACAATAAAAGTAAATAAATAGGCCGTTCGCAGAGGGAAGCAAGGATTTGCCGAGGTGCCAGAGCTCTAAGCTTGTGAAATAGATATGAATATAATTTTGAGAGGTATGCTTGCATTGTCAACATAACAACCAAGAAATCTCACTATCTTCCATGATAGACACATTATAGGCGGTTCCCAAACAGAATGGTAAAGTTGTTACTCTCCCTCCACCAACAAAGAGACTCCACGGCTAGCCGAATCCACGGGTACCGTCCATACCAACAACAGTCCTAGGGGAGTTTTGTTTCATTATTATATTTTGATTTGATTTTGATCATGGAACTGCGCATCTCGATTACCAGCCACTTTCTCATGAATGACAATTGCATAAACACTCATCTTGAGAATAACCCACCTAGCATGGAAGGTACTGACAGCCCCAGTCGCTACATGAGCGATTCGGGCATACGAAACAGATTATCACTTGAAGGTTTAGAGCTTGTCACATGCAAATTTACTTGGAACGACAGGTAAATATTGCATATATGTAGGTATGGTGGACTCATATGGAACAACTTTGGGTTTAAGGAAGTGGATGCACAAGAAGTATTCCCGCTTAGTACAAGTGAAGCCTAGCAAATAGATTAAGGAGCGACCAACTATAGAGCGACAACGGTCATAAACATGCATTGTGGTTAATCAACATTGAATGCAAGCATGAGTAGGATATAAATCAACATGAACATAAATATTATGGAGGTTATGTTGTTTTTGATTCAACTGCATGCATGAACATGTGCCAAGTCAAGCCACTTGATCACACAAGAAGAAAGCAAGAAATATAAACTAACATGGATTATACAATGAAAAAGGATCAACACCGTGCACTAGAATGAACGTGTGAACATCAATGTAATGTCGATGAGAAATACGTACTCCCACAAGCTTAGGCTTTTGGCCTAAGTTGGTCTATGGCCACGGCTAGAAATAACCCTCTCCTGGATACTGCAGAGGGTCCTGAGGGTTCCACTGGTTGCCGATCTCCTGTGGCCCCCACTGATAATATGGCTGAGTGCTCGTGTTGGCTCAGGTGCTGGGGGTTGCGTCAATTCCCAGTACGCGTAGATGTCCTCGGCCAAAATAATGTTGCTGCCTAAACGAATATCAAACAAAGCAGGTGCAGACAAGGTAATAATCTCACAGGTGCCCTGACAGAATACTAAGTTATAGCACAAACGTTTGTGCCTATCGTTATATTAAAATGATGCGCTACCATGCTAGCATAATCTAATTATTTCGTGGGTAGCAGCATCTCCTCGTCCTCCTCGTGTCTAATAGGAATCTCAAAATGTTTAGCGAGGCGGGAGGCATAGACACCACCAAAGATACTACCCTTCTTACAGTTTGTGTGTAACCGCCGAGCAACGATAGCGCCCAAACCAACAGCTCTGTCAGCATATAAAGCATGGCACAAATGGCAAGGTGAGGTGAACTGAGAGTTTAACTCTCCCCGCGACCAGCCAAACATCGCCCGGCAAATAATGCATAGTAACATAAAACAGGAAAATGTAAACTAGCCACTCTCGCTTCCGACACTCCTCTATCTTCCGCCACAGTAGTTTCAGAAATATCTTCCATGTCTTTAGGATGTGGCTCGTTGATACGCCCCTCAAAAGGTATTTTGAAAGCATTGCAAAAATCATATAATGTCATTACCTTAGGAACATCATATAAATGGAATTCTACCATAGGTGGTTCCTTCCCAGGATAAAAGCGAAAATTTTGCACGAAGGTATTAGTGAGTAGGAGATACTGGTCACACTTATCTTGGAGGAAGGGGACGATGCCGGCATTATCAGCCAAATAATAGAAATCATCATAAATTCCCGCCTCCCTCAAGAATGTATCACTTGGCCATTCACACGGCCAAACCTCCGCCACACGCGGTGGTTGTACTTGGGCTTCTCCTCTAGAGTTTCCTCCGAATTACGACTTGAAGAGTCCCTTAACGACCTCCTCATGGTTTTTCTTTTCTCTGAACATATCTCAATATTTAAGTAACTCGAAATGAAAGTGAACCAAACTCAAAAAGTTTGATAGCAACTACTCCCACAAGTACCTAGGGGCTATATCATACAAGAAAACTACCTTGAACCATGTAAATTTGACAAGCAAGCTCAAGAACATGGTCACCATAGCAGCAAAAATTTGCAATATATAAAGCAATAAAACAAAAACTAATTGGACCATTGGAGGAGTCACATACCGAAGAACAATTCCCCAAAACAGTTTCGGAAATGGAGCTCTGAGTAAGGAGATCGAAAATGGCAGCAAGATGAGCAAGAACACGGGTTTGAGCAATCGTGTCATTTTTCTGGAGGATGACGGAGTGGAAGGGTGGCTGGAATAAGTGAGGGGCCTACATGGGCCCCACAAGCCACCTAGGCGCACCCAGGGGGTGGGCGCGCCCTGTGGGCTTGTGGCTCACAGGGGCACCCCCAGAGGGTGTTTAATACCAAAACTTTTCAAATATTCTAGAAAAAATCATATGAAATTTTCAAGGCATTTGGAGAACTTTTATTTTCTGGTCATTTTTTATCGCACGGATAATTCAAAAATAGTAAAATACTAGTATTTCTACTTTATTAATTCTAAATAACATAAAGTAAAAGGTGGGTATGGAAAGTTGTGTTTACTAAATTCATCCATCTCATGCCCATCAAAAGTAATCCATTAATAAGGTTGATCAAGTCTTCTTAACAAACTTCTTCCAAATGGCATGAAACCAGAGAATCTTCGTATAACACTAGGTTACCTCAACGGGGATATGCATGTCCCCAATAATAAGAATTTCATATTTCTTTTTGAAAGTAGGAATAGGGAACTCAAAACCTCCAATAGTAATTGTTGAATATTTTCCAATAGACTTGATAATATTCGCTCGAGGTTGTTTCTTCGAAAAGTGTACCGTATGCTCATTACCATTAACATGAAAAGTGATATTTCCTTTATTGCAATCAATAACAGCCCCTGTAGTATTCAAAAAGGGTCTACCAATGATGATCGACATACTGTCGTCCTTGGGTATATAGAGAATAACAAAGTCTGTTACGATAGTAACATTTGCAACTACGACATGCACATCCTCACAAATACCGATGGGTATAGCAGTTGATTTATCAGCCATTTGCAAAGAGATTTCAGTTGGTGTCAACTTATTCAAATCAACTCTACGATATAAAGAGAAATACATAACACTAACACCGACTCCAAGATCAAACAAAGCAGTTTTAACACAGTTTCTTTTAATGGATCATGGAATAGTTGGTATTCCTGGATCTCCTAGTTTCTTTGGTATTCCATCCTTGAATGTATAATTAGCAAGCATGGTCGAAATTGTAGCTTCCGGTATCTTTCTTTTATTTGTAACAATATCTTTCAAATACCTAGCATAAGGATACATTTTCAAAATATCAATCAAACGCAAACGCAAAAAAACAGGTCTAAGAATTTCAACAAAGCGCTCAAATTCCTCATCATCTTTATTCTATGAAGCTTTGGAGCAAAGGGCATAGGTTTTTTAACCCATGGTTCTATTTATTTTCCTTGTTGCTAGCAATGAAGTCTCTTTTATCATACATTTTATTATTAGGTTGTGGGTTATGAAGATCAACAGCAGGTTCTATCTCAACATCATTATCATTACAACATCAACATGAACATCATCATTATCATTATTACTGGGTTCATGTTCATCACCAGATTGTGTTTCAGCATCAAAAATAGAAATATCATTTGGATTTTCAGGTGTGTCTACAATAGGTTCACTAGAAGCATGCAAAGTCCTATCATCATTCTTTTTTATTCTATTACTAGAAGGACTAGGTGCATCAGTACTAATTCTTTGAGAGTCTTGTTCAATTCTTTTAGTATGGCCTTCAGGATATAAGGGTTCCTGAGTTATTTTACCACCTCTAGTCATAACTCTAACAACATGATCATTCTTTTTACTACTCATCTCATTGAGAAAATCATTTTGTGCCTCAAGAAATTGTTCTACTTGCATTTTTAGCATGGAAGCACGTTTACTAACAACCCTGAGATCACTCATGTGTTCAATCGTATAAGCATTTCGTTTCAATTGTCTACTAATATATGCATTGAAGTTTTCTTGTTTAACAATAAAGTTATCAAATTCATCCAAGCATTGATTAGCAGATTTAGTATTAGGAATATCACCTTCATCAAATCTATAGAAAGAATTTACCTCTACTACTTGTGTCGGGGTATTCAGACCATGTATTTCTTCAATAGGTTGTAAATTCTTAACATCTTCACCTTTAATACCTTTTTCTTTCATAGATTTTTTTGCCTCTTGCATATCTTCGGGACTGAGAAATAGAATACTCCTTTTTTCTAAGTTGGCTTAGGAGGTGGTTCAGGAAGAGTCCAATCATTATCATTACTCAATATATTATTCAATAGTTCTTCAGCTTGTTCAACAGTTTGTTCCCTAAAAACACAACCAGCACAACTATCTAGGTGGTTCCTAGAAGCATCGGTTAGCCCATTATAAAAGATATCAAGTATTTCAATTTTTAGAGGATGATCAGGCAAAGCATTAAGTAATTGGAGAAGCCTCCCCCAAGCTTGTGGGAGACTCTCTTCTTCAATTTGCACAAAGTTAAATATTTCCTTTAAAGCAGTTTGTTTCTTATGAGCAGGAAAATATTTTTGAGAGAATTAATATATCATATCCTGGGGACTACGCACACAACCAGGAGCAAAAGAATTAAACCATATCTTAGCATCACCCTTTAATGAGAAATAAAACAACTTAAGAATATGGTAATAGCGAATTTTCTCTTCATGAGAAAATAGGGTGGCTATGTCATTTATTTTAGTAAGATGTGCCACAACAGTTTCTGATTCATAACCATGGAAAAGATCAAATGCAACCCTCAGGTATATCAAGAAATTCATATCTAGAAGTGCTAGGTCTAATCGGTGTTTCAAATTTTTTCAGTTTCAATAATTTCATTAGTTTCAGAAATATCATCAGTTTCAGCATTCTCAATATCTTTAGCTCTATCAAGTTGTTCATCGAGAAATTCACCCAGTGGCACAGTCTTATCAAGCAAAGTACTAGTATCATCATAAGAATCATTCATAGTAGAAGTGGCATCATCAATAACTCGCGACATATCAGAATTAATAGCAAGTGTAGGTGTCGCAAGCTTACTCAAATAAGAAGGTGAATCAAGTGCAGAGCCAGATGGCAGTTCCTTACCTCCCCTTGTAGTAGAGGGGGAAATGTTGGTTCTAGTATGTTTCAGATTCTTCATAGTGATCAACTTATAAATCCCATGTGACTCAGCAAATAGAGCTATGCTCCCCGGCAACGGCGCCAAATAAGGTATTGATAACCCACAAGTATAGGGGATCGCAATAGTTTTCGAGGGTAGAGTATTCAACCCGAACTTATTGATTCGACACAAGGGGAGTCAAAGAATATTCACAAGTATTAGCAGTTGAGTTTTCAATTCAACCACGTCTGAAAGACTTAAATCTGCACCAAAGTATTTAGTAGCAAAGTACTATGATAGTAACTGTAACAGTGGCAGTAGTAACAGTAACAATTTTGTAGTGATTGTAACAGCAGCAACAACGAAAGTAATTTCGCAAAGATCAATATGTTAAAAGTTCGTATGCATTGGATCGGCAATGATAGTTGTTTTGGATGATATTCATCATGTAGTAGTCATAACCTAGGGTGACACGGAACTAGCTCCAATTCATCAATGTAATGTAGGCATGTATTTCGTATATAGTCATACATGCTTATGGAAATAAACTTGCATGACATATTTTGTCCTACCCTCCCGTGACAGCGGGTTCGATAAGAAAACTAAGGGATATTAAGGTCTCCTTTTACTATAGAACCGGAACAAAGCATTATCACTTAGTGAATACATGAACTCCTCAAACTACGGTAATCACCGGAAAGAATCCCAATTATTGTCACCTTGGGGTATGCGGATCATAACTCGTAATAGGTGTCTACAACTTGCAAAATAGGATCAAGAATACACATATATACATGTAAACATAACAAGTTCAGATCTGAAATCATGTCACTCGGGCCCTAGTGACAAGCATTAGGCATAGCAAAGTCATAGCAATATCAATCTCAGAACATAGTGGATACTAGGTAGATCAGTTGTAAATACAGTGGGCATTTACGCCCAAATCCGTGAGTGTCGTGTTCTCCACAGGGACTAGGCAAATCAGCGGCTATGTTCGACTAAAGCTAGGTGACACAATTGGTTCTGTAATTTCAAACGAACAAAGGAAGTTTGTTCCAGAAAATAATTGACCAATAAAACAGGAAACAAGCAAAGGGATAATAAGATTGCAATCACTGTCTTTTTGGTATTTTCTTGTTTGTTATACTTCAGACACTAGAACCTTAACACAAAAGGGAACAACCAGACAAGAAAGATTATATGACAGGGACAAAAATATATCACAACACAAACAATTATATTGTAAATATATATATATATCACAGGCACAAAGCTAACACGGCAACTAGAGATTGTCGAATTCACATGTCTCACTTGACAAAAAGCACAAGGCTGAACATCAGACATATACAAAGTTAACTAGTACAGGGGACTGGTATAGTAGGTGAACACACACACACACACACACACTGACAAAATGCTTATTACTAGAATAAAGCTATATGACAGATTAATTATTACTAAAAGTAGCAGCACTACAACTAGTCAGTAAACACAAAATGTCATTACAGAATAGTGGTCATTAACATCCATTAGATCTCAGCATTACATAATCTTTTGCATTACAAATCAAGTGATAATTAACAAACAGTGACTACTATCATTTATTCGCATCTCAAATGAATTACAGAGAGAGAGAGAGAAGAGAGAGAGAGAGAGAGAGAGAGAGAGAGAGAGAAGCCAGCAGGAGGAGGTTGAGGGAGAAGAAGCAGCAGGGGCACCACAAGAGAGGAGCAACGGGAGGTTGAGGTTCAGACTCTGAAGAGGAACAATAGGGGTGCAAGGAGATGGAGTAGAAGCAGTAGAGAGCAGCAGCAAAGAAGGATTCAGAGAAGCAGCAACAAGATTTGAGGAAGTAGAGTAGCAGCGTGTAGTAGCAGAGGAAGTGGAGTAGCAGCATGGAGTAGCAGAGGAAGTGGAGTGGCAGCATTAGGAGCGAGGGGAGGAGCAGCAGCAGTTGAAGAAGAAGGGTAGAAGCACGGTGTGATGCCCGAATAATAAAGCTAAAGTAATCCCCCACTAATGGTGCCATGTCATCACATTACTATTGCTAATCCTTGCTTGATCCAAATCATAATTCAAATTAAAGTCCAAAATTCAAGTTTCTCAAACATGCAAAATAAAATGTTCAAAGTGTGCAAATATTCCATAACTAATTATGGTGGTGACCCAACACTTTTGTAAAGTGTTTAAATCCCCTTTTGTGAATATAACAGTGGCTTCAACAATCATTTAAATGCCTTTCCATTTATGAAAATTTCAAGTAAACTCGAAAGCCTCCCAAAGTTTTTGTGGCAGTGCTAGTAAATGCAAGATATTTATCTGGCCAAGTCCCACATTGTACAAAATACATTTGCTAGATAAAAGAAAATGGAAAAAGAAAAGAAGCAAAAGGAAAAGGGAACCCCCTACCCCTGGGCCTAAGGCCACAGAGACAGGCCCAGCCGGCCGGGCCCAACTTCCCACACGGTCGTCTCCCCACTGTTCCCCGGGTGCGTCGCTACAGGAGGCTGGTCGCCGCGGAACCACCTCACCGGCGACGACCCCCGTGAGAGGATAAGGCCTCCACCGCCCCGACGCCTCGGCCCCCTCGCCTCCCACTCGTCTGCCACCCCACTCACCTCGCCCCTCTCCTCTCCCCTCTCCCCACCAGATCCCCTTTCACCCTTCCTCGAGCGCCTCCGTCGTTCCCGTGACCACCGCCACTGCCTCGACGTCTCCTCAGGTCTGCCTGCTCCACCGCCGACTGCTACGTCGACCAGTGCCACCCGGCGGAGCCAGGACCCCACCCTGCACGGAGCACCACGACCTCGTCTTCAACCTTGGGCCGTCGGTGATCCCCTTCCTCCCCGGCGAGCTCTGCTGCTCCTAAACCGCCAATGGTCTTTCGTGACCGCTCGGTGAGCTCCACACCTTCCTTCCCCTCCTCTCTGTGCTACGTGTCGCCGCCCGTAGCCGCCGCGCCATGTTTGCCCGAATGGAGCTCCGCCGCCGTTGCTGCTGCTATCGCCACAGACACTGTCGAGCTCGACTGGGCTCGCAGGCATGCTCGCCGTAGCCGTAGGATTCGAACGCGCCACTTGCCGCTGGTCGCTGTGCCCGAGGTCGCTGTTTCCATGATCACCCGAACGTCGCCGCCGCCTGCGCTCGTCACCGGCGTGCCTCCGGTGACCAAATGGTCACGGGCCAGCGCCGGTTGCACTCGCCGCCTCCCATACGTCTCGCCTGGCCTCTCGGTTTGCTCACTAACACGCTACATCGCCGTTTCCTCTCACGCACGACTCCGGCCATCCGCCGATGAGCTCGCTGCGCTCGATTCCGGCCATCCCCGTCGATGCTGCTACCCCCAGATCGCTTTGAGCCGTCGCTCTGTTTCCGTAGATGCTCGCGGCTGTCCAAACGGACCACCACACCGGTTCCCGGCCACCGCCCGAACGCGCCACACGAAATGCTCGCCGGGGCAACTCCGGTGGCTAACGCCGACGTGGCCGCCACGTGGGTCACCCTGGCTCAGTGACCAGTGGGCCCAGGGGCCCAGTTGTCCGCGCTGAGCGGTCAACGGGCTGACGTGGCAGTGCTGAGTCCCTGACATATGGTCCCCCACTTAATCAACATTTTAAATAATTAAAACTTATTAGTTAACCTAATAAACATTGACAGTGGGCCCCGCTAAAATAATTAGTAATAGTTTAGTCAAATTAACCAGTTTAATTAGGTCGAAACACTGACTAGGTCAGCCGACTAGTTGACTGCTGATGTCACCGTTACCTCATGCTGACATCGTACATACACTGTTCTGGATATTGCTAATTTAGTAAATAAAAATAAATCCCAGAACATATTTAAAACTTCAGAAATTCGTAGAATATAAACCGTAGCTCATATGAAAATGTTTTCTACATGAAAGTTGCTCAGAACGACGAGATGAATCCGAATACGCGGTCCGTTTACCTGTCAAATGACTCTAACCATCTGAACATGGAACATTCCCCCTCCGGTAATTTGTCTGACACAGGTCCAGAACCGGGAAAACATTCCTGGTTGAATTCCCCCTTCACCTATATCATGTAGTACTGTGTTAGATCACCCCTAGCGCTGCTTATTCCCTATCATGCATCTGTAAGCTCTGTATTTACTGTTTCTCCCCCCTCTTCTCTCTGGTAGACCTCGAGACTAACGCTGCCGCCGAGTACGACTACGCCCTAACGATTAGTACTTTTCAGCAAAGCTTCCAGGCAAGCCCCCCTTTGATCATCCCGATATCGCCCATTCCATTCTCTCATGCTTGCATTAGATTTTGCTACTGTTATTGATTGCTCCTATTCTGATGCATAGCCTGCTTTTGTAACCTGCTATTGTACCTTACATGCTTATCCTAAACTGCTTAGAGTAGGTTGGTTAGAGATCCATCAGTGACCCCCACCTTGTCCTTATTGCCCCTGCTTCATCATCGACTCGATCGACGTGATCGACGGCCAGAGCCCGACACCTCACATCACATCACGCCCCTATTGTTGCTCGACTCTGCAGAGCTACTATCGAGTGCCGAGGGTGGTACCTCATAACGCACTCTGATGATAACTCTGTAGTGTAGCTATTTGGTCGTGGTCATCTAGGGTGATTCCTCCTTGACCACTCCCGATACGGCTCTGTCGTGCAACCCCTCAAGTGTGAACCTCGAGGGTGGTTCCTCTTATGTTCACCTTGATGATTACATCGAGTGGAATTCACCAAGGGTGATTCCTCGGGTTTTCCCCTTGATGTTTGGACACACGGTTACCTTGACTTTACTTGAGACCTTGGTGAAAGTCGGGTAGGCCCGGAGAGCAGCCGCAACATGGTTACGAGGCACGACCGGGCAGGCAAGCCGCCCCCGAGTGGGTTGGGCTAGCCCTTGTCGTATTTCCTCGAGACGGGGCAACGTGGTCACATTATCGTGAGTCTCTGCTCGTCTCCGCAAGCTAATAATACACTATGGTTTGGGTATTTGTTCTGAGTTGGCCTTTACGCACTAACCACCACGCGAGAATAGTTATGGGCCTCGACGACGTAGTATCAGCCGAAGCTTTGTCAGACGTCTAGTTCAGCATTGTGGCCGGCCGGATAGTGCCATCCACTTCACGGGTGGTGCTGGTATCCCCTTGCACACAACGACCGGAGTGCAACGGACGATGGGCCCAGACCCCGGAGTGCTTAGGATGTAGATCGGCGGGGACCTCTCTGCTGAGCCTAGGTAGGGCTACGACGTGTTGATCTTCCGAGGCCGGGCATGACCAAGGAAAGTGTGTTCGGCCAAAGTGATCAAGCATGTTGGAAAACGTGGTGCACCCATGTAGGGAAGATATATATTCGAATACCGTGTCCATGGTAATGGACGTTCACACTTGTATCCTGATCTATTACAACTAGAACTGGTTACTTGAAATATGTGATGGATATGTTGGCCCCGGGATTGCTTCCTCGCAGGGAGTCGAGGAAGGATCTCTGGGCCTTAATACTGCAACATGCTTGTTAATTATAAACTGCTATTCTTTACTCTTCTACATGCTGCAAGATGCTTGGAGCTGCTTGAAGATGCTAGTCCTCGATAGGCTAGGCCTTTCCCTTATTCTGGCATTCTACAGTTCAGTCCACAGATACAACACTTTCATTTGATACCAATGCATACTTAGTTTAGATCTGATGCTTCTGAGTACTTTGGATGAGTACTCGCGGTTGCCTTGGTACCCATTTCCCCCCTTCTTTCTTCTTTCCGCTTGTTGCAACCAGTTGGTGGATCTCTAGAGCCAGATGCCACCCCGACGACTACTACTACTACCCCGAGGGTGCCTACTACTACGTGGAGCCCGCCGACGACCAGGAGTAGTTAGGAGGTCCCTGGCAGGAGGCCTTGCGTCTTCGATCATTGATGTTTGTGCTAGCCTTCTTAAGGCATCCTTGTTTAACCTCATGTCTGTACTCAGATATTGTTGCTTCCACTGACTCTTGTGTATCGAGCTATGTATTCGAGCCCTCAAGGGCCTTGGCTTGTAATATGAAGATTTTATTATTTTAATTTGTGTCTAGTGTTGTGTTGTGATATCTTTCCGTGAGTCCGTGATCTTGATCGTACACGTTTGCGTGTATGATTAGTGTACGGTCGAATCGGGGGCGTCACACACGGGGACGCAAGAAAGGGCAGCAGTAGGAAGTTGAGCGAGAAGAAGGCAGCATCAACAAAGGTGAGGAAATAGAGCAGCAGCAGCGTTGAAAGGAGAAGGTTGGAGAGGAGGAGGAGTAGCGAGGCAGGCTGGGAGGCGCTGGTGGAGGCGTGGGGAGGTGCCAATGGCACGCCAGTGATGATGCAGCGGCGTTGTGGCGCTGGTGGAGGTGCTGGGTGGCGATGCGGATGGATAGATGGTAATGAGGTGATGGTGCGGCAGCGCGTGGAGGAGCAGCATGCGCACCACCAAGCCGGCCTGGCTATGGCGGCAGGCGGTGTTGGAGAAGGAGGCAGGGGACAGAGAGAGAGAGAGAGAGAGAGAGAGAGAGATGTGTCCAGGCCAAGAGGGGATCGATGGTCGCTGCTTGGCATTTGATCCCACGATCTGATCTACCACTTTTTCTATATGGCCTTTCTCTTCTCTTCTTTTGGCTCAAGTAGATCCCCCTCTTCTTTATTTTAGCCCTTGAATCTTTAATCTTCAATCAACTCAGGTACCTCTTCTCTTCATTCATATGCTCATCTCGATTGCCTCATAGTCCAAATCTGGAACTTTATAGTGCCTTTACGCACTTTTCTGCAAAATAAACAAACGACTAGTCACAATCTCTTTGATGATTATCAATCGATATTCAATAATTCTTAGCAAGAATAGGTGGACACATCTCAAGAAATGGTGAATTTGTGTGTCAAAATTATATATATGAAATGTTCTTATCAAGTTCCCCCATACTTAAATCTTTACTTGTCCTGAAGTAAAGGCATATGACAAGAGCTAGATAGTGAATAGTGAACTGATGGAGAATGCCAAGTGAAGTAGATCTCTAAACAGTGCATGCTTTGGACTTGGCTAGTGGAAATTAATGGTCAGGAATACTACAAAACAATAGGATAGTAGTATCGATCATTTTAAACTTTTACAATGATAAAAGTGGATCAACAGGTTCAAATGTTGATTGTCCGAAAAGGTTCCTAAAGAGAGCATGATCCCGAGAAACACTTATTGAATTTGAAAGAAACATAGATATTATTATATTAGTCTCACCATAGGAACATACCACCGATCTAGGGAACATGGTATACACCCGACTCAACTTATTACAGAATTTTTTGGTTGTCTCTCCAAAGGAACATACCACCGATCCAGAGAACATGGTATACACCTTGTTCAACAATTTTAGCATTTATATGTATATAATTTTTTACAGTCCAATCTACCAGGTTTCTCAAGCCACCGATCTAGGGAACATGACATGCTACTGTAGGTTGATTGGACTTTATTCATTATAAGATATACTTTTTTTAAATGAACAACACGTAAGCACAAAAAACAGGAGTCCTCACTTCTCCATGCCTGGTTCACATGCTACCAATCCAGGGAACATAACATGCTAATCCATAGTGGTTAGGTGATTGCTCTGAAAGAGAACACACTTGGCACAAATTCGGCATCTAAACATGGTGATCTATGTGTATCATAGTAAAAGCAGAAAATGATTAAGTTTACTGGTGCACTAGGGATTTGAGCACTCAAAACTGATAGCTTTCACTACTTTTAGCAAAGAAAGATCACTAGTTTACAAGGCATTCAACAATCAGTTCGCATATTCTCATCAAGCACCATATGCCATAAGTAAATTTCAGCATGCCAGCAACTAAGAATGGCTCAAGCAACCCAAATAGCAATTGATTTCCGCATGTTTCAATAGATGATATACTCGAAATGGGTCATGAAACAACTCATCGGGCTTGGGTGTAGCACTCGCTCGATCATCTCACATCCTCTTGCATTGTGACTCCTCTCCTTTTGATTCCCTATCCTCATGCCTTCTCCAGCTTCTCTCTTCATGTGTGCTCCTTGCTTCTCCTCATCACCATGCCGTGAATCCACCGGGGTCCCAAGGAATGTCACCTCGAACCTGGTCAGCATGTATTGATTTGTGCACAAGCAAAAACCTGAAAGTGCGTTCAACCAAAGAGACAATACAAGTGACAGGGTCAATGCCCTCTAAATCATCAATAGAGTACCCAATTACATAAACATAGCCATAAAGTACATGACGAGTATGATAGGAATCAGCAAGCTCAATACTAACATGAGGATGATATTTATCATTAAGCATAGGTCTAGCATGAGGAGAATAAGTGTCATCATCAGAAATGAGAGCAATGCTACCAACATTGTATGTATCATCATATCCAAGCAAATGAGTTTTCAAATCAATCTTAATTGATGGTATCATGTAATGCAAGGTAGAAGCAAAGGAATCATAAGGACGCATGTCATCAAGAGGATTAGATGAACCTGCAACATCACGCTCTTGTATGACGATGGGCAAATGAATTTTTGGTTCTCCAAGTTCATCTATAGCAGCTTCTTTTCCTCTTTCGGGGGAGATAGAGATTGCGTCTTCAACTTGATCGCTTGGGTAGTCGATCTCTTGGTCATCTTGTTCCTCGTTTTCTAGTTCATCTTCTTCAATCTGAGGTATCTCTTCATCCGGGCTCTCACTATCTTGCTCAACTGAATGTGAAGGTATTAGAACCTCACATGTATCCATGGATATCTCAGCGACACTCAACTCAAGCTGTGATGATATAGTACTGCCAGCGTTGATGTTCTTCTCAATCTTCCTTACTTCTTCCACTAGCTCTTTTCCACTCTTGGTCTTCTTCATTTCCTCTAGTATAACCTTCCTAATAAGATCATCCCCGGTACTCCAAGTGAACTCAAGACCAAGTAATGTGAGCTTCTCTATATCATCAAAACCATCTTCTACGCGCACTTGCACATGAGATTGCTCTAACGACTCATTAGGTGTTGAAGTTGTTGGTTGACCAAATGGAGGACCATTTAACTCCATTGGCAACATCTCCTGATGTTGAGGTATATGAATAGGAGCAGAATAAAATTGTTGGGGTGCATAATTGTGGCTCTCCTCATTGTACCTAATTCTCTACATTGGATAACTAGAGGCAAACGATGAGATCTCAGGGTCATTGCTCCTATATGACATATTCTGGTTTCCAGGCCACCCATATGAGTAATTGTTTTGGCATGAGCCATGTTGTTGAGAAAAGTTCATACCAAAACAATCCGCAGGATGAGAGTAACCATGCTGACATTCAGCGGGTGAATGGCCCTGAAATCCACAAATATGGCATGTAGGAGCAACATAAGGATGGCCTCTAGAATAAGCATCATAAGAGCCAGGCCTATCCTCACAAACTATACCTCGCTGCCAAGCTAAATCATCTAACTGATGGGAAATCTTACTTATCAGGTCTTAAACACTTTCGTGCTATTGCCCACATAAGCATGATGGTCTGAGTTGAATGACATTTCAAAGAAGACAACCCAACCTACAAACCAAACAAGAAAATGAAGAGAAAATAACTAGAATAGTGGTTAGGGGTTAGATATGTATCACATATAAATGTCACAAAAAGAAAACAAGAAAAAACAAGTCTATAGCCTAGCACAATCGCTCGACGCTAGTCCCCGGCAGCGGCGCCAAAATGATCAGTTGTAAATACAATGGGGTTTTACGCCCAAATCTGAGAGTGTCGTGTTCTCCAAAGGGACTAGGCAAATCAGTGGCTATGTTCGACTAAAGTTAGGTGACACAAGTGGTTCGGTAATTTCAAACCAACCAAGGAAGTTTGTTCCAGAAAATCATTAACCAATAAAATAGGAAACAAGCATAGGGAGAATTAGATTGCAATCATGGTATTTTTCTTGTTTGTTATACTTCAGACACTAGAACATTGACGCAAAAGGAAACAACCAGACAAGAAAGATTATATAGTAAACAAGATTACATGACAGGGGCAGAAATATATGACAACACAAACGATTATATTGTAGGCATATAAATCACAGGTACAAAGCTAACATGGGAACTAGAAATTGTCGAATTCACATGTCTCACTTGACAAAAAGCACAAGGGCTGAACATCAATCATATACAATGTTAACTAGTACAGGGGACTAGTACACTAGGTGAACACACACACACTAACAGAATGCTTATTACTAGAATAAAGCTATATGACAGATTAATTATTACTAAAAGTAACAGCACTACAACTAGTCAGTAAACACAAAATGACATTATAGAACAATGGTTATTAACATCCATCAAATCTAAGCATTACATAATCTTTTACGTTACAAATCCAGAGAAAATTAACAAACAGTGACTACTATCATTTTTTTGCATCTCAAATGAATTAGACACACACACACACACACACACACAGAGAGAGAGAGAGAGAAAGAGAGAGAGAGAGAAGGCAGCAGCAGGAGGTTGAGGGAGAAGAAGCAGCAGGGGCGCAAAAAGAGAGGAGCAGCAGGAGGTTGAGGTTCAGACTCTGAAGAGGAACAATAGGGGTGCAAGAAGATGGAGTAGAAGCAGCAGCAGTGAAGGATTCAGAGAAGCAGCAGCAAGATTTGAGGAAGTGGAGTAGCAGCGTGGAGTAGCAGTGGAAGCGGAGTGGCAGCAGTTGGGGCGAGGGGAGGAGTAGCAGCAGTTGGAGAAGGGTAGCAGCACGGGGGTGCAAGGAAGGGCAGCAGCAGGAGGTTGAGAGAGAAGAAGGCAGCAGCAACAGAGGTGAGGAAATAGAGCAGCAGCAACGTTGAGAAGAGAAGGTTAGAGAGGAGGAGGAGGAGCACCGATGGAGGATGGGAGGCCCTGGTGGAGGCATGGGGAGGTGCTGATGCGGCGGCGTTGTGGCGCTGGTGGAGGTGCTGGGTTGCGATTCGGATGGATGGATGGTAATGAGGTGATGGTGCGGCGGCACGTGGAGGAGCAGCAGGCGCACCGCCACGCCGGCCTGGCCGTGGCGGCGGCCCGTGTTGGAGAAGGAGGCAGTGGAAATAGAGAGAGAGAGATGAGGCCAGGCCCAAAGGGGATCGATGGTCGCTGCTAGGGATTTGACCCCACGATCTGATCTGCCACTTTTGCTATATGGCCCTTCTCTTCTCTTCTTTTGGCTCAAGTAGATTCCTCTCTTCTTTAGTTTAGCCCTTAGAAGCTTTAATCTTCAATCAACTCATGCACCTCTTCTCTTTATTCGTATGCTCATCTCAATTGCCTCATAGTCCAAATCTGGAAGTTTATAGTGCCTTTACGCATTTTCTGCAAAATAAACAAACGACTAGTCACAATCTCTTTTATGATTATCAATAGAATATTCGATAATTCTTAGCAAGAATAGATGGACACATCTCAAGAAATGGTCAATTTGCGTGTCAAAATTATAAATATGAAATGTCCTTATCATAGGGATCAACCCCTAACAAAACTAACTTGATTACATGATAAATTTCATCCAATCCATCACCGTCCAGCAAGCCTACGATGAAATTACTCACTCACGATGGTGAGCATCATGGAATTGGTGATGGAGGAAGGTTCATTATGACGATGGCAACAGATTCCATCCTTCGGAGCCCCGAACGGACTCCATATCAGCCTTCCTGATGAACAACAGGAGGTGGCGCCGGCTCCGTAACGTAAAATGCGATGAATCCTTCTCTCTGATTTTTTTTGTTCGCGAATAGGTATATATGCAGTTGGAGTTAGGGTTGTAGACGGTCCAGGGTGCCCACAAGCCAGGGACGTGCCCTGGGGGGTAGGCGCGCCCCCTGGGCTTGGGGCCCTTGGGTGGCCCCCTCTGGTATCTTTTTCTGCCAGTATTTTTTATATATTCCAAAAATATTTTTTGTAAATTTTCAGGTCAGCCCGAGAATTTTTATTCCTGCACAAAAATAACACCATGGCAATTATGCTGAAAACAACGTCAGTCCGGGTTAGTTCCATTCAAATCATGCAAATTAGAGTCCGGAACAAGGGCAAAAGAGTTTGGAAAAGTAGATACAATGGAGACGTATCAGTGTTTTAACTGTACCATGTTTAATTATTTCAGTTATGTAAAAATGCAATGTTCAATAGGGCTATGTGATGTTTAAGTATAAATTGTCCACTTCATTTTCACGAATGGCTATAGTTGGTTGTTTATAATGAGTAAATGCCTTGCTTATCTGTATTTGGTTGTTAGGTTGGTTTCAGTGAGCATTTGTCCAGTTATCAAGCAGATGCCTTGTTTATCTGTATTTGGGTGTTAGGTTGGTTGCAGTGAGCATTTGTCCAGTTTTCAAGCAGATGTCTTGTTTATCTGTATTTGCTTGTTAGGTTCGTTGTAGTGAGCATTTGTCCAGTTTTCAAGCATATGCCATGTTTATCTGTGTTTGCTTGTTAGGTTGGTTGCAGTGGCTCTGTCAAGTTTTCAATGGCTATATTTGGTTGTTATATTGATCATTTATGCCTTGTTTATTTCAGTCATTCACAATGTGATGTTCATTTTGTGCAAGTCGGAACTGTGCCACTCGATTTCATCAATACAAGTTTGAGCGGCTAATTTTTTCCGAAAAGGAGGCATACCCCCGGCCTCAGCATCTCTTGATGCACACAGCCATTAATTGAAAAAAAAAGTTCCAGAAGGTTCCAACCAGTAGTCCCAAAATGAAACAAAAAGTCTTAGAAAATAAATAAAAGCCACAACCGGCTAAAAATAAAAGCCACAACCGGCGAAAGTAGGATTAGTAGACTAAACGCCTATCATATTATTGGACTGCCATCCAAACCGGTTATATGTATCCCGTGCGACCATCTCCCATCGGCTGCACCCAATATCCATATGCGCCATGTGGTCCGCATGGCTGAGTAAAGACCACGTACGGATCCAAGTAGACAGTCTGAAGATGACCTGCAAAAAGTTGGTGATGGTTTGTCTGTTAAAGGCAACGTCATTTCGACAATTCCATAAAGCCCACAGTAATGCACATGCTCCCACTTGGATATGTGCCTCCGTCTTTGGCGCCACCCCAGCCTACCAGCTATCAAACATATGTGATATCGTGAGAGGCGGAATGATGTTAAACGTAACGTGGATAGTTCTCCAAACTAATTTAGCAAGCAGACATGTGATAAATAGATGCTCTATTGTTTCATCCTGATCACAAAAACAACATCATTTACTTCCTTGCCACTTTCTCTTAGCTAAGTTATCTTTAGTTAGAATTATGCCCTTATGCACAAACCACATAAACACTTTGAATCTTTAGTTTGAACGACTAATTTGGTTCCAGTTATGCCTAGTGTAGTTAACACATGCCCTTTATTTCCGTTCTACGCATTTATCCAGTGTGATGTTTAAGCATGAGCTACGTTCTATTCATTTTCAACAATAACAATTTGAATTGCAATATTTGGTGGTTGTTAAGCCTGTTGTAGGTAACATGCCCTTCCATTTTATATCCTATTTAACGACATGCTGAAACCAACACATTCAAGCTATTATTTGGAGATGGTGTTGTTTACCTTGTCTATATTTGTTTCATGTTAAGGTTGCTGTACTTATCATGTCTTTCCACTACTTCTGTAGGACAAAAATGGGAGTGGCCAGCATTTTCCGCCGGGTTAGTTTCATCCCTTGGCTTGTACGCCCCCCCCCCCCCCCCCGTCGTTCCTTAATGTAGTGCATATAGATCCAGGCTTGGACACTTTTTAGCTTCTAATATTGACTTGTTGCTTGTAGGTACATATGCCCTTGGCAAAGATCCATGCATCGACTCTTTTTGCGTAAGGGGAAATGAGAAATTCATGAACAAGCATGAAGTGAGGAAACTGATAAGGATTATTAGCAAAATGATACGAATGGTGGCAAGCAAATTATTTGTTTACGCTCTGTCCAACACAATAGTGAGTTGTAGGATCGTAAGTACAAACTCTGCAACCTTCTCTTTGTACTACCCATAATGAGTTGTTAGACAACAATGTCTGAACCTTTTCGTTTGCAGTGGTTGATCCCAAAGAAGTTTACTCAAGATTACCTCGCAAAGTACATGATTGGTGGACACGCGATGAAGGTTAAAGTATTTCATCCAGACTACAATCATAATCAAGAAGTCCTAATGAAGACAGTGAAGGATGGGCCGGCAGCAATCACAAGGGGTTGGCCTAGAGTCGTGCGCACATTACGCATGGAGGAGGGCACAATATGGGCATTCCGCTTCACCTTCTCCAGCAACCAGAATGTCTTCCGCATCTCTCCTTACAGTCTTTAGTACAACTGTGGTTCATCATTCTTTACTTGGTGCTTCTGTAATTCTTCAGTATATGTACCTCTGCATCGAATCATGCATTCGTGCTTGAACCTATATTTGAAATAAACATGGTTCGATATGAAATAAGTAATTCCCTACTTTCAAATTCAAAATCCGTGATTTTTAAATGCAGGGATTAAATTAGGGATAAATTAGGGATTAGACTGCACATGGTTTGCGAAAGCAAAATGTCTGCGATAAACGTGGAGATAAGACATATTTCTCGGATCCACTACGTGTGCGATCAATCTCTACTGCACACATGATCAGCCAAAGAAAAAACATGTGAGATTAACAACAACATCGCACATAGTTCCTTCTTATTAAATGTTTGCGAAAGTCACCTTATCACACACGCTTGGCAATTATGAACTATTTATGATGTCGTGCGCATTGCAAACGTTTGCTCATAGAAGAGCGCGTGCGATTGGTCTTCATCCGACACGGGTACGATGGATGAATCGTGTGGGATATATTCAAGCTTCGCATACAGTTCTATCGGGACAACTGTATGCACTCTTACATCAAATCGCATACAGTCAAGGAAAAGTAAATGTGTGTGATTGTCTTCTTATCGTACACGTTATACAATCGTGAACTGTTTCTGAGGGGTCACGCATCGTAAACGTAGCACCACAGAATACTGACTGCGATGGCAATGCGAGCACAAACGAGTAGCAAGGATGGAGCGGTTGGGATATTGGAGATATCAGAAACAATTTTATAGGGACAACTGTATGCATCATGGCTCCCTTTCCCCAACGGTTTCTGGGTCGTGTGGGAAGGATCCCCCTATCGCCCACACTCGCCTGGCGATGGATTAAAATGCTGTCGCGGAATGGTGTTAAAAACCGTTTGTATAGCAGCTCATTGTACCAGTAAAAGGACAGGTCGGAACGGTCTCTTATAATAAGCAAAGTGTTCACGAGGACACACGGGAATTTCATCTAGTCACTTTCATCATGTTTGTTTGATTCCCGTTTGCTACTTTGATAATTTGATATGTGGGTGGACCGGTGCTTGGGTGATGTTCTTACTTGAACAAGCCTCCCACTTATGATTAACCCCTCCCGCAAGCATCCACAACTAGGAAGGAATAATTAAGATAAAATTTAACCATAGCATTAAACATATGGATCCAAATCAGCCCCTTACGGAATAGCGCATAAACTAGGGTTTAAGCTTCTGTCACTCTAGCAACCCATCATCTAATAACTACCCCACAATGCATTCCCTTGGGCCCAAAGATGGTGAAGTGTCATGTAGTCGACATTGTAGGATCGAAAGTAGGTCTAGAGGGGGGGTGATTAGACTACTTGACCAAATAAAAATCTAGCCTTTTCCCAATTTTAAGTCTTGGCAGATTTTAGCAACTTAACACAAGTCAAGCAATTAACCGACACATGCAATTCTAAGAGTGTAGCAGCGGAAAGTAAAACATTGCATATGAAGGTAAAGGGAAGGGTTTGGAGAAGGTAAACACAATGTAGACACGAAGATTTTTGGCATGGTTCCGATAGGTGGTGCTATCGTACGTCCACGTTGATGGAGACTTCAACCCACGAAGGGTAACGGTTGAGCAAGTCCACGAAGGGCTCCACCCACGAAGGGTCCAGGAAGAAGCAACCTTGTCTATCCCACCATGGCCATTGACCACGAAGGACTTGCCTCACTCGGGTAGATCTTCACGAAGTAGGCGATCTCCATGCCCTTACAAACTTCTTAGTTAAACTCCACAATCGTGTCGGAGGCTCCCCAGTGACACCTAACAAATCTAGGAGACACCACTCTCCAAAAGGTAATAGATGGTGTGATGATGATGAACTCCTTGCTCTTGTGCTTCAAATGATAGTCTCCCCAACACAAAACTCTCTCTCGCAGATTTGGCTATGGTGGAAAGATGATTTGAGTGGAAAAAAACTTGGGGAAGGCTAGAGATCAAGACTCTTGTGGTTGGATTGGAATGTCTGGGTCTCAACACATGAGTAGGTGGTTCTCTCTCAGAAAATGAGTAGTGGAAGTGTAGGCATGCTCTGATGGCCCTCTCTTGAATAGAGAAGGGGTGGAGGGGTATACATAGCCTCCAAACAAAATCCAACCGTTACACACATTTGACCCAACTCGGTCAGACCGAATAGGAGAACTCGGTGTGATCGATTTAGTTCAAAATGTGAACGTTAGGAATCTCGGTCGGACCGATATGATCAACTCGGTGGGACCGATGTGCTAGGGCTAGGGAAAAACCTCATGTCGGTGTGACTGATTCCATGAACTCAGTGAGACCGATTTTCGCAATGAGTTAACAGAGAATTGGTCACGCAAACTCGGTAGGACCGATCACTCATTTCGGTAAGACCGAAACATTATGAAGGGAAAAAGAGAGTTTGCATTGCAAACTCAGTGGGTCTGGTCACTCACTTCGGTAAGACCGAAATGTTATGAAGGGAAACAGAGAGATTGCAACGCCATATCGGTGAGACCGAGATACCTATTGGTGAGACCGAATTGTCTAGGGTTTCTAGCTGTGCCTATGACAAAAGAACTCGGTGGCGCCGGATAGATCAAATCGGCGGGGCCGAGTTTGACTTTAGGTTTTGGACATATTTGGAAGTGGGAAAGTGGTTGAGGGTTTTGGAGCAATATCACTAAGCACTTTGAGCAAGTAGACCATTAAGCAACACCTCATCCCCTTTTAATAGCGTTGGCTTTTCCTATGAAATCAATGTGATCTTGGATCACTCAAATAGAAATGAAGGGTCTTGAGCCTTTTGCCAATTTTTGTCCATATCATTTAGAAGGGGTTCCACATCCTCTTGTCCATGCCACGCCATTGTTTAACTTTCTGCAATATACTTATGTAGGCGTTCTGGGAACCGGGGTACCCAGACTTGTCTGCCCGCGGCCCACCGTGTGGCTCCATCGATGACCTAGTATGTCCCATCTTCAGCACCAACAATGCAAGACCCTCGCGAGGGGCCAAGCCTCGCGAGGCGGATGACGCCAAGACATCCAAAAGGAGCGGCCTCCTCAGGCTGGCTCCTGAGGAGCGGAGATTTCTATGCAAACCCTCACCTCGTGAGGTTCGGATGACACAAGCATGACGACCAAGGCCAGGCGGGCGCCAGCGGGCGCGGTACAACAGGTGTCCTCTTTGTCGCTAAAGAGCAAGCACAGGCGCGGAGTCCCGAGGAATCAACCAAAGGTTTCTATTTCCATGCTACAAGACAAAGACCGCCAGGACGGTAGGACGAAGGTCATCGCCGAGCCCACCACGACGTCACGACCAGAAGCTTTGCAGGCGAAGACCACCTTTCGTTAGGATAAGATGTACTAGTTGTCCCCCTTCGAATTTGGCCATTGTGGGATCCCTTCCCGCCTTCATTTGGGAAGAGTACCAAGGCCACTATAAATAGAGCCTAGCCACCACCATAGTGGGGGATCCGGACCAGTCCATCCTCACACTCACCAGCTCACACAAACACAAGAACACACCTCCTGAGGTTGTTCTTTGGCTGTACAAGTTCATCCTCAGCCCACCTCGGGGCTAATCCACCACAAAATAGGAGTAGGGAATTACACCGCATGGTGGTCCGAACCTGGGTAAACGGCTGTGTCCCTTTTCCTTCCAGTTCATTGAGCTAGGCCATGGGATCGATGAGTTGGCATACTGGGGAGGTTGAGTTCTTCGCACGCACCCCGGAGTTTGAATCTATCCAGGGTCTACGGAGCCCGGAATCCGACATTTGGCACGCCAGGTAGGGGTGCGTCGGAGCTTGTCTTCCTCCGGTCGAGTTCATGCTGAGCGCCGAGCCGCCCTCGCCGGCCGCGTCGCCCGGACATCGCCTGCTGGCGACGGTGCTCCACGCCGTTCCCCATCGCCTGCGGCCAATGCTGCCATCGGTCCCGCGGCCCATGAGCAGCAGGCTTCGTTGTTGCAGCTTTCTGTGCGCGCGTGATGGGCGCACCGCCACTCCGTCGCTGTCTCCGGCGGCTGCTTCGTCTTCTCATGCTCGTCTTGGGCCGGCGAACGTGCAGGCTACGTTGCTCATGGCACGCGAGCTCCTACGCTATCGCCCGACCGACGACCTTTACAAGGACTAGCTGGACCGCATCGTCGAGCTCGTCAGCGTCGACAGAGAGGCCCCTGCACCATCCTGTTCACTACCACCCCCGCCGCATCTTGCGGGCGACGTGGCCCATGGTGCGCCTCCTCCACCTCCCAGGCTAGACATCGTCCCCGAGCCAAGGCATGAGGCTCCACGGCGTGACCCGCTGCGCAGGGCACGGGACGCGACGAGGAACGCTGCCAAGTGGTGCAGCGGCCCCAAGGAGAGGCGCGTGCGCTCCCGGCACTACCACGTCAAGACCGTGCGCCACCCGAGGCTATGGTGCACGCGCGCCAAGATCAGGCTCCACCTCCATGACAGGCTCCTGTGACTACGGCGGGATGTCACACGTTCACCCCGGAGCTACGCCGCGTCGTCTGGCCAGGGAAGTTCAAGCCGAACCTTCCTCCGCACTACAACGGCACCCCCGACCCTACCAAGTTCCTGCAGCTCTACGAGTTGAGCATCGAGGCGGCCAACGACAATTAGAAGGTCATGGCGAACTGGTTTCCCATGGCCCTCAAGGATGGCGCGCGCTCGTGGCTCCTGATCCTCCCCACGGGATCGATCTCCTCCTGGGATGAGATGCGAGAGCGCTTCGTCGCCAACTTCCAGGGCACTCGCGACAGCCCACCGGCTGCGGGTGACCTGTGGCGCATCAAGCACCAGCCAGGAGAGACCTTGCACAAATACATCCAGTGCTTTAACAACATTTGCCTCAAGATTCCCAAGGTGTCGGATGAGGCCATCATTTTGGCGTTCACTGATGGTGGCCGGGACGTCAAGATGAAGGAAGAGCTCGCCATACGTGAGGACCTATGCACGGCTCTAGAGATGTTCAACATGGCAACCAAATGAGCGAGAGCTAAGGAAGGCTGCCTCTCCCTCCCCGAGCTTCCAGAGGCTGACCCAGAAGACAAGAAAGCCTAGGACAAGGATGTGAAGCGCAAGGGGTCAACTGTGCTCGCGGCCGAACCAGAGATGAAGCGCGGCTGCGACCACCCGGAGTCATCCAAGGGCAGTCGCCCGTTCTGCGTCTTCCACAACGTGCACAACCATGACACCAATGACTATGAGGAGCTCAGGGCCATCCGCGACGGGTGCCTCGGTCGACGCCCCGAGCGCAATGACTGGGGCTACGGCCGTGGGGGAGGCCGAGGCGGAGGTCGCTGGGACAACTGTGACCCCCGCCAAGACTGGCGCGATCAGCCTCGTGAGGACCAGTGGCAGGGCCAGTGATGTCTACTACGCAACTTTATTATTGTAGACACGTGTTAGGCCTCCAAGCGTAGAGTTTTGTAGGACAATAGCAATTTTCCCTCAAGTGGATGACCAAAGGTTTATCCATCCGTGGGAGGCGTAGGATGAAGATAGTCTCTTTCAAACCACCCTGCAACCAAATACAAGAAATCTCTTGTGTCCACAACACACCCAATACAATGGCAAATTGTATAGGTGCACTAGTTCGGCAAATAGATGGTGATAAAAGTGTAATATGGATGGTAGAAATATATTTTATAATCTGAATAAATAAAAACAGCAAGGTAGCAAATAGTAAACGGGCACAAAAACGGTATTGCAATGCTTGAAAATGAGGCCTAGGGTCCGTACTTTCGCTAGTGCACAATCTCTGAACAATGCTAATATAATTGGATCATGTAACGGTCCCTCAACGTGCAACGAAAAGTCACTCCAAAGTTCCTATCTAGAGGAGAACATACGAAGAAATCGTTTGTAGGGTACGAAACCACCTCGAAGCTATTCTTTCCGATCGAACTATCAAAGAGTTCATACTAAAATAACACCAAATAATTTCAGATTCATAATACTCAATCTGACACAAAGAACCTCAAAGAGTGCCCCAAGATTTCTACCGAAGAAACAAAAGATGAGAACTTTCATCAACCCCTATGCATAGATTACCCCAATGTCACCGCGGGAATCCGCGAGTTGAGTGCCAAAACACATATCAAGTGAATCAATATGATACCCCATTGTCACCACGAGTATTCATATGCAGGACATATATCAAGTGCTCTCAAATCCATAAAAGTATTCAATCCGATAACAAAGAAATCTCAAAGGGAAAAATCGATTCATCACAACAAGATAGAGAGGTGAAAACACCATATGATCCGACTATATTAACAAAGCCCGCGACACATCAAGATCGTGACATCTCAAGAACACGAGAGATAGAGAGAGAGATTAAACACATAGCTACTGGTACAAACCCTCAGCGCCGAGGGTGGACTACTCCCTCCTCATTGTGGTGGCCGTCGGGATGATGAAGATGGCCACCGGAGATGATTCCCCCATTCGGCACGGTGCCGGAACAGGGTCTAGATTGGTTTTTGGTGGCTACAGAGCCTTGCGGCGGCAGAACTTTTGATCTAGGTTAACCCCGAGGATTTTTAGAATATTTGGGAATTTATAAGGTAAAGAGGGGGTGCGGGAGGCCACCGAGGTGGGCACAACCCTCCTGGGCGCGCCTAGGTCCCCAGGCATGCCCTGGTGGGTTGTGCCCCCCTCGGGGCACCCCCAGGTGCTACTCTGGCCCATTGGTGGTCTTCTGGTCCATAAAAATCCACTACAACTTTCGCGGTGTTTGGACTCCGTTTGATATTGATTTCCTGCGATGTAAAAAAACAAGCAAAAAATAGCACTGGCACTGGGTCAATAGGCTAGTCCCAAAAAATGGTATAAAGTTGCTATACAATGATTGTAAAACATCCAAGAATGATAATAAAACAACATTAATACTTCATAAATTATAGATACGTTAGAGACGTATCAGCAACCCCAAGCTTAATTCCTACTCGTCCTTGAGTAGGTAAATGATAAAAGAAATAATTTATGAAGTGTAAATGCTAGCAAAGTGCATAAGTTTGATCAATGATAATTTCAATCACTTTTCCTAGCATCATGAAAACAATGCTTTCTTTTAAAACTTCTCAGGTTAAAGTAGCAACCAATTCACATGTTAAGGTTCAAACGATGAATTCTCTTGAAACTCAACAACCTATGTTCTCAATACACCGAGCAATTGTAATTCAATTTATTCAACAGAGTTTAAGTAAGAGCTCCACATACTCAACCATCATATAGTCTTCTATGATTTCTATCACTCACGGCATACACATGAGCAAAACGTTTCAACCGAACACATAGAAAGATAGGGGCTTATAATTTCACCTCCCAACGTATTTACCTCAAGGGTGATGTCAACAATAATAACTCATGCTACCCATATCCAATTGGATATATGTGCCGAGATCTTTCCTCACCACATGATGCTTGCCAAAAGAGAAAAATAAAAAGGAATAGAGAGAAAAACTTTGACTCTTTGCATAAAAGTAAAAGATAGGCCCTTCGCAGAGGGAGCAAAGGTTGCCATGCGCTTATTTGTTTGTATGCTCAACCCCTTAGTGCATAAGAACATCAGATTGTATTGGCCCTTGTGATGGCAACCTTTATTATGCAGTCTGTCGCTTTTATTCTACACCATCACAAGTTCGTACAACGCTCAATTTTCTCTTACACTAGATGACCTCACACTTTTAGAAGCAATTTTTATTACCTTATTGCACCGATGACAACTTACTTGAAGAATCTTGCTCAATCCTTAGGTAGGTATGGTGGACTCTTGAAGATAAGATTTGGGTTTAAGGGTTTTTGGATGCACAAGTAGTATCTCTACTTGGTGCAGAATTTTTTTCTAGCAAAGATGGGGGGCAAGCACCACATGGAAGGATCTATGATAATATAACTTCTATGTGAATATGAACAGCCATAAACCATTACGTTGTCTTCCTTGTCCAACGTCAACAATTTTGGCATATAATATTTTGATGGGGGCTCACAATCAAAAAAGATTTCCATGCTAGTGTATTTGCATGTGAAAGTTCTCTTCCTTACAGTAATCATTCATGAATTGCTTATACGACCAATATTGTGATTATCAAGCTTCAAACGATTTCACTTTCTAAACCCAATGTGAGGCTACCACTAGGCATGATATAATTCCAACTTCATGATATTCAATTCATTCAACAATTTACTAATGGGATATAAGTGAAGCACAAGAGTAAATGACAAGCTACTCCAAAAAGATATAAGTGAAGATCAAGTGAGTAGTTAAGTAAATAGGTAGCTAATTGTGGACTCTCTCTTATTTAAAAACTTTCAGATCTAAGAATTTTATTAAAACAGCAAGCAAAACAAAATAAAATGACATTCCAAGAATAGCACACATCATGTGAAGAAGCAAAAACTTAGGATCAACCGATACTAACCGATAATTGTTGTTGAAGAAAGGTGGGATGCCTACTGGGGCATCCCCAAGCTTAGATACTCGAGACTTCTTGAAATATTATCTTGGGATGCCTTGTGCATCCCCAATATTGAGCTTTTGTGTCTCCTTAATTCCTTTTATATCACGGTTTCCCTAAATCTTAAAAACTTCATCGACACAAAACTCAACAAGAACTCGTGAGATGAGTTAGTATAAACCAATGTAAAAACCTTATCATTCTCTACTGTAGCAAATCACTAAAATTATTATTCAACATTGCATACTAAATGCCTCTGCATATTTAATACTCCTATCCTCAAATAGAATCATTAAACAAGCAAACATATGCAAACATAACAGCAATCTACCAAAACAGTACAGTCTATAAAGAATGCAAGAGTATCAATACTTCTTAAAGTCCAAAAGTTACGAAAATTTACCACGCTGTAGAAAATTTATCGGAGCTTATTATGAAAAAAGTTTCAAAATTTTATCACATTCTGACTTTTCTAGGGAATTTTTGCAACAACGATAAACTTTCTGTTTTCAAACAGCAACATGTAGACTTGCAAAATAAGCATGGTGAAGGCTATCCTTGACATTTTTATTGAAAGGAAAAGTGCAAAACATTATTCTAAGTAACAGCAAGAAAATACAAATAAAAAAATGACGCTCCAAGAAAAACTCATACCATGTGACGAACGAAAATATAGCTCCAAGTGAGGTTACCGATAATGTTGAAGACGAAAGAGGGGATGGCTTCCGGGGCATCCCCAAGCTTAGTTGCTTGGATATTTCTTGGATATTAACTTGGGCTGCCTTGGGCATCCCCAAGCTTAGGGTCTTGTCACTCCTTATTCTCCTCATATCGACATCTCACCCAAAACATGAAAACTTCAATCACACAAAACTTAACGGAACTTCGTGAGATAGGTTAGTATGATAAAGAGGAAACCATTCCACTTTGGTACTACCAAAGACAAGATTCATATTTTTTTCCACACAATTGCTACTGTATCATATCATTTACACAATTTATATTGAGCAATATAAGCCATAGAAACTAGAAAACAAGCAAACTATGCATTGAAAACAGAATCTGTCAAAAACAGAACAGTATGTAGTAATCTGTACTAAAACCATATTTCTGCTACTCCAAAAGTTCTTAAAAAATAGTACAACCTAGAGAATTTTTATATTTATTACGTGTACAAATTTCAGAAATTTTCCACGTTCCAGTAAAATACAAGAATTTCTTAACTGGACACAAAAGTTTCTGTTTTTGCACAGATTCAAGTCAACTATCATCCACACTATCCCAAAAGCTTTACTTGTCACTTTATTGAAAAAAAGCAATAAAACATGATCACTACAGTAGCATAATCATGTTAACACACAAAAACAGTAGGTAAAAGTGTTGGGTTGTCTCCCAACAAGCTTTTCTTTAATGCCTTTTAGCTAGGCACAATGAGTTCAATGATGCTCGCATAAAAGATAAGAATTGAAACATGCAAGAGAGCCTCATGAATCATAAGTTCCTCTCTCACAATAATTTTCAGTAGCATTGATGAATAGATTCATCAATATAACCATCACATAAAACATTCTTTTCATGATCCAAAAGCATAGAAAATTTATTACTCTCCATATAAGCAATTTTATTCTCATTCACATTGGTGGGAGCATCATATGAAACTCGAATACTATAAATTGTTTCCACATTAAAATAGTAATGTTGATAAAAGGGATATTCAAAATTATGACGATAATTATCACTACTTTTTATAGCATAAGAATCGTCACAATAAACATCATAAGTAGGAGGCATGCAAACATCATAGCAAATTTGAGCATTCAAAGTAGGGGGACTAAAAATATCATATTCATTAAACATAGCATCCCCAAGCTTTGGACAAATTTTAATTGCAGCAAATAAATTATCAAACATGTTATTCTCATCAAACATAGCATCCCCAAGCTTGTGGCTTGGCATATCATAAGCATAATCACTCTCATCATTAATAGTATGAATAGCACCAATGGTATAACAATTGCTATCATCATACTTTCCCAAGTTGGTGCCAAAAAGATTTCCAAGACTATAAGAAGTATCATTATCTTCCCAACCATAATCATCACAACAAGCAATGGGCATAAAAAAATCATCATCAACAGTGCTTTCGGACATTGTGCCATAAGAGATAGAAGCAATATAATCATCAAGTGTGGGAGCAATATTATTTGGGAGAGATACCTTTTTACCTCTATTCTTTCTTCTTTTCCTTTTATTCTTCACCACCTCACGTGTGGGTTTAATTAATTTTTTCAAACTTCTTACTGATGAGATTGGTTGAATAGGGAGCTCCTCCTCGTCCCTATTTCATCATGAGAGACAATAGGAGGGACAGTGGAAATCTTTAACCTTTCATTCGTATTCCATTTATATTCTATTGATTTTCCCATCTTTTTATAGTTGGCAATATAAGCATTCTCATTGCAATTTACCATGCAAAACATATGGATATTTTTTTAGTTTTGCTTCAATGTCGTCCGTGAGAATGAATACTTCAAACCAACTATTTTTATGTGTCAATTCTTCACTCCCCAAAAATAGACAAAGCTCATTATAAAGTTCAAGGGTGATCAAATCATTACAATATTTTCCATGATTCGATCATGAAAAAGTTTGCATTGGAAATTAAGATGACCAACCTTATTGCAAAGTTCACAAGTAATAGGACAAAGAGAACATGATTTTGTAGCAAATTCATCTATCACTTTGAGCAAAGAATTGGTTTCATCATGTTCATGCTTCTTGCAAAATATATCTTCCCTATAAGGGACGTCTTCACAAACTTTATGCACTTCACAAAAATTGACATGCTTATAAGAATTTTTTTTGTCATGACTTGTGTGATCATCATTAGCATTTAGGATATTCAAAGCATTCATACTAACAACACTGCAATCATGCTCATCATTCAAATATTTTGTGCCAAACATTTTATTGACTTCTTCTTCTAACAATTGAGCACAATTTTTCGATCCATCATTTTCAAGAAAGATATTATAAAGATGATCAATAATATGATGCAACCTCAATTCCATTTTTTATGCAGTTTTCTTTTATAAACCAAACTGGTGATAAAACAAGAAACTAAAAGATTCAATTGCAAGATCTAAAGATATACCTTCAAGCACTCACCTCCCCGGCAACGGCGCCGGAAAAGAGCTTGATGTCTACTACACAAATTTATTCTTGTAGACACGTGTTGGGCCTCCAAGCGCATAGTTTTGTACGACAGTAGCAATTTTCCCTCAAGTGGATGACCTAAGGTTTATCAATCCGTGGGAGGCATAGGATGAAGATAGTATCTCTCAAACAACCCTGCAACCAAATACAAGAAATCTCTTGTGTCCCCAACACACCCAATACAATGGAAAATTGTATAGGTGCACTAATTCGGCAAAGAGTTGGTGATAAAAGTGTAATATGGATGGTAGAAATATATTTTTATAATCTGAATAAATAAAAACAGCAAGGTAGCAAATAGTAAACAGGCACGAAAACAGTATTGCAATGCTTGAAAATGAGGCCTAGGGTCCGTACTTTCTCTAGTGCACAATCTCTCAACAATGCTAATATAATTGGATCATATAACCATCCCTCAAAGTGCAACGAAGAATTACTCCAAAGTTCCTATCTAGCGGAGAACATACGAAGAAATGGTTTGTAGGGTATGAAACCACCTCGAAGCTATTCTTTCCGATCGATCAATCCAAGAGTTCTTACTAAAATAACACCAAATAATTTCAGATTCATAATAATCAATCCGACACAAAGAACCTCAAAGAGTGCCCCAAGATTTCTACTGAAGAAACAAAAGACGAGAACGTGCATCAACCCCTATGCATAGATTACCCCAATGTCACCGCGGGAATCCGTGAGTTGAATGCCAAAACACATATCAAGTGAGTCAATATGACACCCCATTGCCACCACGAGTATTCATATGCAAGACATATATCAAGTGCTCTCAAATCCATAAAAGTATTCAATCTGATAACAACGAAATCTCAAAGGGAAAAATAAATTCATCACAACAAGATAGAGAGGGGAAAACACCATATGATTCGACTATATTAACAAAGCCCGCGATACATCAAGATCGTGACATCTCAAGAACATGAGAGAGAGAGAGATTAAACACATAGCTACTTGTACAAACTCTCAACCCCGAGGGTGGACTACTCCCTCCTCAGCATGGTGGCTGTCGGGATGATGAAGATGGCCACTGGAGATGATTCCCCCCTCTGGCAGGGTGCCGGAATCGGGTGTAGATTGGTTTTCGGTGGCTACAGAGCTTTGCTGCGACGGGCCTTTTGATCTTGGTTAACCCCGAGGGTTTTCAGAATATTTGGTAATTTATATATAGGGTAAAGAGGGGGTGCGGTAGGCCACCGAGGTGGGCACAACCCACCTGGGCCCCCAGGGGCGCCCTGGTGGGTTGTGCCCCCCTCGGGGCACCCCCAGGTGCTGCTATGGCCCATCGGTGGTCTTCTGGTCCAAAAAAAATCCACAAAAAGTATCGTGGTGTTTGTACCCCGTTTGATATTGATTTCCTGCGATGTAAAAAACAAGCAAAAAATAGCAACTGGCACTGGGCACTGGGTCAATAGGTTAGTCCCAAAAAATGATATAAATTTGCTATAAAATAATTGTAAAACATCCAAGAATGATAATAAAATAGCATTAATACTTCATATATTATAGATACGTTGGAGACGTGTTAGCCAGCCTCGCGAGGGTCCCTGGAGGGATCAGCATCGTGAGGACCGTCCTCAGGGCAACGCTGGCCTTCCCCCACTGCCGCCACCGCCAAGAAGGAATGATGACCACCACCAAGATGATGGGGCTGGGGGCTTCCAAGAGCCTCGTGCCATCGCTTGCATCCTAGGCGGCACTCAGGCCCCTGCTTCCCATCGCATCTTCAAGCAGTTCGCTCACGAAGTGAACGCGGCCCTCCCCAAGCTCGAGGCGACGCGTCCGCTCAGGTGGTACAAGTACGCCATCACCTTCGACTCTATTGATTAGCTCAAGTGCGCGGCCACTGCTGGCGCCCTCCCGATGCTCTGCCCGCCTACCATCGGCAATGTCCTCGCCACTAAGACACTCATCGATGGCGGCGTGGGGCTCAATGTTCTCTCCATCGAGACGTTCGACAGACTCGAGGTGCCATCCGACCAGCTTCATCCTACCAAGCCTTTCTCAGGAGTGACCGACGGCTCCATCACCCCGATAGGGCAGATCCGCCTCCCTGTCACCTTCGGTAAGCGCGACAACTACCACATTGAACTCATCGACTTCGACGTCGCTCACATTCGCCTCCCGTACAAAGCCATCCTCGGGTATCCGGCCCTGGCCAAGTTCATGGCTATGAGTCACCATGGCTACAATGTCCTCAAGATGCCAGGAAGCTGTGGCATCATCACGGTCGCCTACGACGAGAAGGACGGGGTGTTCTCCCTCGAGCGCACCTACCAGGCTACGGCGGTCGAGAACCCAGATGGTGAGGGGGCTGTCTACCCTCCTGAGGCCATCCCCAAGAAGAAGAAGTAGCTACTCCATCGAGGACCTCAGGAGGATGGGGCAGCCGGTGGCCCTGCACCTACTGACGGTGCACCTTCCCTTCTCGCATAGGAAGGCGCACTCGACGCCCCTCTCAGGCTGGGCTTGGGGGCTCTCCTTTGGAGGGCCTCCGACCTGGCCAACGTCACGAGGGAGGCGTTCGGGCACCATGTGGAGGCGTGCTTCAACGCGCGTTTGCATGAGGAGAGCGCAGGGCGCGAGGCGCCAGGCGCTCAAGAGTTCATCACCGAGGCAACCAAGGAGCTACAGGAGGCAAGAGCCATGCGAGGCAACCATCACCCTTCACCACCCGGCGCAGCTCCCTCCCCTGACGAGGGCAACGGGTTGTGCGCCTGCGTTAACATCCCAGGCTCAACTGAATCGCATCTCAGGAGCTTTTCTGGCTGTCCTGCGTTGGCCGGTGCAAGGGCCCCCTCACAGCTAAATTCGCATGCCCTTCGGTTTGCTGAATAGGGCTGCCACGCACCAGCGCCACATGCGGGGTGTCCTGGTGGTGTCTTCTGCAGCACGCGTCTTCAGCTACTTCAACACTTCTTCAGCAACGGTGTCAAGTGACATTTCTTGGTTTGTTCAGTTGGGGGCGCCCCTCGGGCTGCATTATCCCCATGTCGTGTGGGTCCGTCCCTGTGGCATGTATCGTTCTTTGCATTTATCAGAACTAGCTTTACCTCTTCGATGAGTTGCTTTATGATTATCACCTGCCTGTCCGGTGCTTTGTTGCCATGAACATCATGCGCCCTTGCAAACCTGCCCACGACCGCCTCATGATTAAGGACTAGCACGACGCCTACGCTCGGGTCCGTCCCTGCAGCGTTGCTAAACCCAAGTGGCTGAGCTCAGGCTCGCAGGCCATCTCCCATGCACGTCACCCCCATGGTCTTTGGTGCCTTGTTCTCGCATGAACTAATCGGGGGCGGATAAGTTAGGGCGCGCGACCCGGTGCCTCGCCACCACGGGATCCGCACACCAGTTGTCTTTCTTCAGGATCTTTGCATGAGAAGACTGGGCATGATGTCTGTGCTCGGTCCGGCCCTGCAGCATCGACAAACCCAATGGCTGAGCTCTGTCTGGCGGGCCGGTCCCGTTCACGTCACCTCCTGGGGTCGTTGGTGTTTGGCCTTCTCATGCGATATCCTCAGGAGATTCACTCGGCGCAGGTTGCTTAACCATCTCGTAGGTCCATCACAAGTGTCCCGAATGAAATTCAGGCGCAACCCACCTCGAGGTAGGGCCTCGTGAGTCCCGCGTTGGCTCACGAGTGCCCATACACACCTCCTCCAGTCCTGCCGTGCATGCCACGTGCCAGGACGGAGCTATACTCACCCCGGAGTCTCCCCTTAGAGGGAACTCCCACCCACGCACCAGGGGAAGCCCCATGCTCCGCGCTGGTGGACAACACGGTCGAGGAGCGGCTATGCCCGTGCAAGAGCGGAAGGACCATGCTCCCCACTGGTGAATAAACAACTGAGGGCAACCTAGCGCTGCAGTAACCTCAGGAGAGCCACCAGACTCGCCACTCAGCCTCACCACAATGCTTCTCCCTCAGGAAGGCATCGCGCGGGGGTTGGGCATGGGGGCTACGCTCAGGTCACACCTGGCGTACGCCCCCTCACAAAGCCCCTTGGACCTGGTCTTCCCGCGTCCTTCCCGAGCGAAAGCTCGGTGAGGAAATGTATGAAGGTTTGTTCGTACGTCAAGGGGGGCCCCTGGGCATCGCGACCCAGGGGCCTAACTGGTCACATAGCCCCTCACGCCTTGGTCTCGTCCTGGTGATCCAGACGCCCCAACGGCGACTGAGGTATGCGCGGGGCCGGGCCCTGCTGACGCAAAACACTAAAACCTACACCCACATCTCCTTCCTGAGGGCTGTTCATACATCAAGGGAGACTCCTGAGCATCGCGACTCAGGAGCCTCACTGGTCACGTAGCCCCTCATCCCTTGGCCTCGTCCTAGTGATCCGGACGACCCAATGGCGGCTAATGTATGCGCGGGGCTGGGCCCTGCCAATGCAGAACACTAAAGCAAACGAAAACGAAATCGTGAAGCCCTAGCAACTTATTACAAAACATACTATCTCTTAGAAGCTCAAAGCATAAGTTCTTACGCCTCCACGAGGCACGATAAATGTTGCAGGATTAAAATAGGAGGAAGTGCCACCTTTGAGCCCCTTCCTCAGCCTTGGTCCTTGGCATCAGCCGCGACCACAGGGTCGATGCAGAGGAACTTCTGCAATAGGGCCTCCACCTGTTTCTTCACGGCCTTGGTGGGAGCGTTGTGGAGTTCAGGATCCACCAGTTCGAGCAGCGCACCAAGGTCAATGTTGGCATCCCGAAGATGGAGGTGGCTGAAGATGCGCGTCGCGGCCGAGGTAAAAAGTGCGTGGCCTCTCCCTCCACCATGGGGCCCACTCCGCCGACGATGCCCTCGAGCACCGCGGCAAGCTTGGAGAGCAGCCCAGCGGGGCTTTCCTCCGACTTCTCGTACCCTTCCTGTAAAGGAACTTCAGCGCCTTGGGGGACCTCAACTCGAGGGAAACGAAGGCGTCACGCCCCTCGTAGCCGCCTTCTCAGCTGAAACATGTCGTCGAACACCTGGCATGCACTGTTTCTGTCAAATTCAGAAAAGTTCAGAAATTCAGTGTTTCAGTTCACACGACAGTGTCATTTCTTCAGAACCGCGGCGTCAATCTCACCGGTGCACGCGTTGGCGCCTTGCTCCCTGCTCCTCCTTCTTATCCACTGTGCCACACGGTCGCCTGGACGGTTGCGAGCGTCGGCAGTGAGCTGGCAGAGGTGCATTGCCCCCGTGCGCGGCGGCAGCAGCACTTGCTGCGGCTGCCAGAGAGGCGCAGCGAGGGACAGCGCCGTCCAGCACCGCCCACACCACCAGAAGCCTACGCGTGGCCGTCTTCTTCCCTGTGCATGCTGCAGCACAGTCGCCGTGGCCTGAGAGGCGCAAAGCACGCTCTCTGCCGCCAACGGGCCCGTGAGGCCGTTCCGTCGAAGACTTGGAGTATCGCCCAAGTCTGGCCAAGTTTAGCTACGGGATGAAGCCAGTGATCCAATCCGCAGCTGCCCCGACCCCTAAACCCCCGTTCGACCACTGCCTTGCCGTAATCATCGCCGGAGTTATCCCGTTCTCGGCAACCGCCTCGGACCGGCTATAAAAAGGAGCCTCGAGCTTGCCTTCGACCCAGCACCACTCCTACACCTCACCAGAGCCACGCCTAGCTACTAGGAAGACCTCGGGGAGGCCTTCTTCCCCGACCCCGGCCGCCCGGATCCGCTTTGGGCTCCGGCACGATTCCCTCTGGTGAGACCACCCCCGCCTCCCAGACCGTGCCAGTCGCCTCCTAGTACACCCACTCCTCTAACCCGAGCCTCAATTTGACATCTGCAGCCCTCCCCGGCGAGATCCACCACCGCCCGAACCACCGCCCGCCGGAGTGGAGGTCGCAGTCGACGTGGTGCTCGCCGACGACCAACTCCACCACCCACAGACGCGGGAGAGCACCGTGAGTCCGTAGGTACAATCCACTCCCCCTACCTCGCCCTGGATCGCCGCCGGCGACCACCGCGGCCCTCGGGCGCCGGGTGCTCTGTTTTGATTTTAAACCTGACAGGTGGGACCCCCTTGTTAGCCTCTCTCTCTTATTTGAACCGTTTTCTGAAAGCGCCTTCGAGCAAAGTACGTCTTCTGTTTTTATAAACTAGCCCCTGGAAACTTTCCGTTTCATCACAGATTAGTCCATGTACTAAAACCTTTATAACTTTTAAACAAAAGATGATTTTGAGTTGATTCTTTTTCTGTCATCTTTGTTTTTATGTCTAGTTTTTTATAATATTTATTTGAATTTTTTTGGAGTAATTTTTATACACACACGGTATTTACGGTAGTATGCGATTTCTTTATACCATAGATACTGGAGGAGGTGACGGAACCGCGAACTTCGCCGAGCTAGACTCCGACTACTCCGAACCAGGCAAGCATGTTTGAACCTTTGATATGATGAGTGTTTTGCATGTTTGCTTGAATAGTTAGTTCATGGCATGTTTATATGAGCATCAGTGAGTGTTATATTGCATGCAAGGCAACTACCAGTATGCTTCGAAACTTGATGTGATCATTTGATGGGAGATAACATGATCATGTGGTGACATGAAAGGTGGTAAGATGGTATTGTGGAAGCATGCCAGTCTTATGTCAACCGTTAAACTCCAGTGTTAACGTGGATCAAGCCACGTTACCGTCCGTCCCCTTTTCGTGCTGCCACATGTTTTCTGCAAAGAATACGGTTTAGTAAGTTGCAAACCTCTTTCATCGTACACACCAAATAGAGGGGCCATGATGAGGGTTCCATGGCCCTGGATTAAAGCCTGTCATCAGGTCAGGGGGCATGGGTGTTTCCGGTTAGGACCGAGAGGGGGGGCACCCCTTAGGGCGCGCGATATAAATTTGATCCCATGCTACTCAAGGTTGTGGCCTCCCCGTCTTAATGTTTTTCTTGAACGTTGCCTAGGGTGATCCCTGGCAGCGGAATGTGGAATGGGTCTGTACTGGTTAGATGTGTTTCTCCTAAAATACCGTAAACGGAACTAGTCCTTTGTGACTACTGAAATCCGTTGGCTGTGGTTAAAGAGTACAAATTCTGCAGAGTCAAAACCCATCTGAGTAACCGTGTCCATGGTCAAGGATCTTGGTCAACATATCCATATCAGTGTCAGTCTCAACGTCCGTCTCAGCGTCAGTCTCTGTGTCAGTCTCAGTGAAAATCCCCGGTGAATAAACATGAATGGTAAACCCGGCTGAATGTTATTCCTATGGATGGACTAACCAGTTTATTATTACATACATGAGTATCCCCTTGAGATGATTTAAATTCATGAGCTACTTGAATTCGAATAATGAAATATAAGCCCTTTATGTGATGTCGCTCCGACGTCCAACTGTGGCACTCTTGTTATTTACTTTTGATATAAGCCCTTTATGTGATGTCGCTCAGACGTCCGACTGTGGCACTCTTGTTATTTACTTTTGATATAAGCCCTATATGTGATGTCGCTCAGACGTCCGACTGTGGCACTCTTGTTATTTACTTCTGATATAAGCCCTTTATGTGATGTCACTCAGACGTCCGACTGTGGCACTCTTGTTATTTACTTTTGATATAAGCCCTTTATGTGATGTCGCTCAGACAACCGACTGTGGCACTCTTGTTATTTACTTTGATATAAGTCCTTTATGTGATGTCGCTCAGACGTCCGACTGTGGCATTCTTTCTATTTACTTTTGATATAAGCCCTTTTTGAGATGTCGCTTAGACGTGCGACTGTGGCACGCACTGTCGTTTATATTTCAATATGAGCCCTTTATGTGGTGTCGCTCTGACGCCTGACTGCGGCATTGTTAATTTATTTTTACCTTTCGAGGCGTCGCTCCAGACACCCGATCGGTCTTCAGCTATTTTATTGGGATTTCGGGAGGACTACCGCCTGACTTCCTTTTTATTTATCGTGCAATGCAATTTATTATCTGAGTGCGCATTACTAATCTGCTCATGTGCATCATGTTTGCATTTGTTATATCTTATGTCCAAACTGTCTTGTACATTCAAAGTACTCACCTGGCTTGTTGATTTGGCCAGATGTTGACGAAGGCGATCTTATGGATGAAGAGTTCGATAGCGAGTCCGACGCCTAGAGGAGTCCCAGTTAGTTCCGTGCGATCCTGGAATTGGTCACTTGTATTATATACGCTTCCGCTACCCAGAATAAAAGTCATCGAGCCTCACTCCGACGCTCGATGAGTTGTAAGATTTAGGAGTCATGTCACCCACTTCACTGTGACATATCCACCACCACTTTTATTGCGAGTCAGTAGTTATGCCACCATACCCCTTTGTGTCATATCCGCCTTTATGTATAATATCGGTGTGCTTGTAATAAATTGTTGAGCAGCCTCAGCTCAACCCTGTATAATATTTAGTACTTCTGGATTTCTGTATCAAGGATTTGTCCACCAGTAAGAAGGATTCTTCTATACTGGTTTGATATAAGGGTCGGTTTCTCAATAAATGTTTTATTGGAAAACCGGTCCTGACAGCATCCAGGGCGTCGGGGACGCAGGAAGTTAGGCAGGAGGTGGCACGGGCGCGTGCCGGCGTGCGGCGAACACACGCCTCGCGTCCTTCTGGCGCGAGGTGGGAGACAACTGGCAGCGGTGGTGGGTTGGGCCAGCTCCTGGGCTGCACAGTGCTGGGCCTCTGGGCTGTAGGTAAGCGCCAGGTAAGCTTTCCTCTCTCTCTCTTTTATTTTGTTTGTTTCAGTTTTCTATTTTTTTTTGAAGTTTGTTTTGAGTTGGTTTTCAAACCAAACCAATTTTTATGCTTCTGAAAATTATTATGTGGACTTCGGAAACTTGTTCAGAGCCACATGCAAACTTTCAAAATTATTGGGCTTATATCTATTTTATAGTAAATATAAACCCAATTCAAAGAGCTAGTGAATTAATTCAAAGGCGCAAGAATAATTATTTCTGTTATTCCAAAAATATTGGTTTGAGTTTTAGCTCTTGCCAATATTTTTAGAGATTAGCAGGAACATTTTGTTGGGCTCATTTGAAAATATTTTAATGTTGATCATTTTTTAAAAGATTTCCGAGGCTTGAGAATTCCCTCAATTCAATTTCCTTGAATTTAGGATGATGCATGGATGCATATGCAATGACAAGCAAAGGCCAAAGCTGGGGCTGTGACAACTCACCCCCACTAAACAAGAATCTCGTCCCGAGATTCAAGACGTGAGGTAAGAAGACAGAGGGGACACAAAGCTAATAACACGATCTTCATGATCCAACTGCCCTTCTCGAAGATGTTGAATAACTGCTTCATGTTGTCATTGACATCTTTGCTTTCGAGATCTTCATCCAATTATGACGATGGAGGGAAACTCTACAGAAATCGGTCTCCTCGAAGATTGAGCATTCAAGATCAACTCATGGAGTGAGATATAAAACAACTCTTGAGCTGAGACACGAAGCACACATCAGGGGTGATGGAAAGAAGTGGATGATAAAGGTTCAATTTGGTAGGCAACAGTTCCATGCTTAAGTAGGATGGTGCATGGTTTCAAAGTAGCGAGGAGATAATTGCCATGATTCCATAATGGGACACCTCGGGGTAGGTGAGTCGTAGAATTATTCCCTTAAGTGGCAAAAAGAATTAATTTTGATCCATAGATCATTGAAACTGTTTATACCAGCCTAAGGCAATCACAATCGATCGTCTGAAGGAGTTCAAAAGAGTGCCATACTCGGACTAGGATGGATGATGTGGACTACCTTGTTGAAGACAATGTAATGGATGATTTTTGCCTATCATCGGAAATGGATGGGACACATGGTAGGACCACTTTTGAAGATGATCCTGAACAGCAACTGTTGAGAAGGGAAGCCCAAGGGAGATTGGCACAATGGCGGTGCAAGCTGGGAACAAAATGGAAATGCTGGGAATGTTCCAACCATCATATCTGCCTGAGATTCAGATCTTCTTGGTAACGGGATATTTCAGACAACATGTCTAGAAAAGAAAGTTTGCAACACAAATCGACGGGATGACGTTGCGAGATTCTCGGGAAATGAACTACGACAGTAAGCTCAAAAACATGAGCTGGTTCTGCTACATACATGTGGACACGCTGTCCCAGACAAGCATGACCACATAGTAGTCTTACAACAAAACACTATCGAGTTCTGGTTAGGAACCATGATTAATGATGTTGAAGTCTCCGCGCGGAAGTCTAAGGTGATAAACTTAGAACAGACTCCTTTATCTTGAACAAATCAATCAGTGGCTTGGTGTGCTAGGAATTACCTATGGAATGCAAGTGGCCAAACCTATCAAACCATAGAATACTTCACGCATACATGACTGATTTTGGATGATTCCAAAGGAAGCAAAACATTCTCTCTCAGATTCACGGTGGCAACTTGCATCAGGTGCACATGAACCTAGAGGAAGTCACTTCTTTCATCCAACATATGCTTCATGCACGGGACATGAAGGTAATGCTTATAAAAGTTTCCTACACTAACTTGATGTTCAACATGAATCATGGAGGAGACAAAATGCTGCTGATGGGCTCAACAACAACTCGTCGGAATTTTCCATATCACTGGGATTCCACTATTATGTGAACAATGTGATAGTATTGGTCAGACCAAAAGATGGAATGGTGTATGCCCGAGGAACAACCACGAGTAGGACAACATTACGAATATCGTTGGTTCTAACTTGATTTGACGATAGCCCACACTCAAATCAAGGTTTGGACAAGACGATAGATTCAACAACCGATCACGAGGAACAATTGATGAAGATATCATCTTTCTTCAATACACACTCCAAAAGATATCCCTTAAAATGAACTAAGTCAGACAAGCTTTTATCTTCCAACTCTCCAAGTTGTTCTCTAGCTCAACCAACTAGCTCAGGGATATCCAACACAGATTCTTGGAGAAGGGGTGGTTTATAAGAAAACCAACTTGATCGCGAGCTCAACATAACGGTCAGGGACAACCCGGTGATACTTCTGAGAGGATATTCAGAAAATCACGAACCACCGATATGTTATTAAGCTCGGGAATAACCCTGCTTTCAGGGTAAGACGATATGATCAAATAAGCGAGGGATTGGCACAATCCTAACTCACTGATCGAAGTGCGCACTGGAAATAATGACTAGGTAGCACGATCAATCTTAGGATGATGATTTAATAACCAGCGCGCTAAGAGTGAGAGTATTGTCCATTAACTACCAAGCAACGAGGTTGCTAGTAGTATTGATTTCACACATCATAGTTCACTTGTCGGCATTCCGGTTACAACAACACGGGACTGAGGAATGAATAATGATGGTGAGAAGTATCACTCCGTCAAGAATTCATAAGAGGTGGTGCAATTCTCATCACATTCTTGACATAAAGATGGTAACACTTCAAGGTAGAACAGAGCAAAAGCTGGATTGGCATTTTGATCCACGGAATACAACTACTTTGACCCAATCCTCGAAGTGGACAAGGTACTGGAGTTTGTTTCTCCTAGTCATTCCAGAATAGAATGGCTTGACATACCACAAGAATATGAGGTATCGATGAGCATGAATGCATGACATGCTCTTGACTATCAAATGATAGAGGGAGATCAGGATAACGACTAAAGAGGGACAACTCAAAGGAACATATATCTTTCTGAGTTGTGGATGCATAGATTAGTATGTCGAGCAAAGCTCAACATTTCTTCCGGATAACCCATGCAGAAAGGTAGAACTGGCAGATTCACAATGTAGAATGGAGAACTCATCAAGAGCACTCTGGTTGTGAACTTTTGGTTGAAAAGAACTTCTGCCATAAGCAGTTCATGGTATTTGGAAGAAGGAAATACCACGGACCTAGAGGACTATCGCAAAGGTTACTAATATCCTAAAGGAACTAGCAACACTATCAACATGAAATAAGTAGGGTGAATCTCGGGTTCAGATACCCGAGAGTAGAATACCTATTACTAAGTAGCATCACGTGATGCTTTCGAGAATGATGGCCAGAATCATCACACTGGGAACACAAAACATGGCTAGATTACTAGGTAACTCCCTAAAACACCTAGGGTCATAATAATAGTTCCAACATATATGTCGAGGCAATAGAGTACCTCAACTCACTGGTTAGTGTGGTTAATCTGGCCCAACGGAACATCGGGAACGGAAAGAAGGGATTTGCAAGTGCATCAGACTATTTAGAAACCTGGGATGACTCGGACAGCATAACGGCTGTAAATGCTCAAAAAGATTTGAGACATCTTGCAAAATGGTGGCATAACCACTCAACATCACAATATCAAGGTTCTGAGGCCAGCTATGAACACACGGAGTAATAGAAACTGAACTGAGACTTGAATCCATCAATCCTATAAGTCTACACGTTAGTAACAAGTGACCCTGATAGAAAAAGAGAAAGCCTAGTTCTTAACCCCGTAGGAAGGATAGGATGACTCAGATCAGAAGGACATAAGGTATAAGGAGTAAAAGAGCCTTACGTTCCCTTCCACAATCAATTCCCTTATATCACTAAAACATTTCTAGACACGACTTCGACCAGTTTGGTTTGGTAATCCTACAGGCAGTTAGGCTCTGATACCAAAACTGTCAGGACCCCAATTCCAAGTCACATCGACCTAGCCGGTAACACCTCATATCACTTTGCGGCCTCACGCACGGTATTCCCACGGGTGTCGCCTTACCATGGCCCGGGACTGTTTGCGCCTTTTGGCTCACGTATATGATAGTGTCGCTAGCATCCATATGATAGAGAACCCGGGCCGACATGACTAGTCGTGAACCCAAAGTGGCGCTAACTTACGGGGACATGCATACATGAACCAGCATCGAACGTGTCGGTCATCAGCGTGTGAATCCGGGCTGTAGCAACTGGGCTAATAGGACTCCGGGAACCCGGGCTGTAGTAGGCTAGCAGGACTTCGGAACTCACCGTGTGACATTTCCCCGAAGGAACAGACATAGGAACGAAGTGGATCACATGCCGACTAGTCTAAGTGTTCCAGAGCAGTAGTAACTGGGCTAGCAGGACTCCGGTAAACCGGGCTGTAGAAGACTACCATGGCTCAGTGGAAGCACTATACTACATTTCCCCATAAGAGAGGCTACCAAGGATAAACAACTAGGTTGTCAGATCCCACACATACCAAGCATTTCAATCATACACACAATATACCCGATATGTGTAAATACAACATGGCATCACAACAAAACTCTATGACTCAAAGTATTTATTCATTAGGCTCCGAGGAGCCAAGTATTACAAACATGGGTCTCATGACCCAACATACAGAGCATACAAGCAACAAGCACATGCGGAAGCTAAACATGTCTGAGTACTTACATCTACAAATGAAAAAGGCCGAGAAGCCTGACTATCTACAAGACCCTCCCAAGGGTACAAGATCGTAGCTGAGGTAACAAGCTAAACGTCGAAGTCCACGGGGAACTACTAGTGAGACTGACGTCTCTCTGCAAAAACATAAATTAAGCAAACGTGAGTACAAATGTACCCAGCAAGACTTACATCAGAACTATCTACATATGCATCAGTATCAACAAAGGTGTGGTGGAGTTTGACTGCAGCAAGCTAGCTTTGACTCGGTGGCTATCCTGAACTACGACTGCAAGTAACTCTTTTGAGGTGGCGCACACGAGTCCACATATTCACCATATCATTACCCCACTATCGATCCGCTCCCATCTTCCTACGAGAACGCTATCCATAGCACTCACGCTTATCTTGCGCATTTTAGAGTATCCACTTTCACTTGTCTATGAACTGTATAGGCAACCAAGAAGTCCTTTTCCGCGGACACGGCTATTCGAATAGATGATGTTAACCCTGCAGGGGTGTACTTCTTCACACACGCTCTCGCCACTTACCACCATGTACACGTCGGGTATCTCGGCAAACTTCAAGTGGAAGCCTGGTGAGGGAGTCGGCCAGGACCTGACTAACCACAAAAGTCTCTAGTCCAGGTTTATCGCCTATTCGGGTTCCATCCGCAAGGAGATCCGGCCGGGGTGTCGCTCACGGCCCCAAACGATGTGTGCAGGGTTCCCAAGCCCACCTCGACAGATGGATCTATGCTTCGTACACCATGCCATGGAGCCGAGTCTGTCCCAAGCCCACCTGTACCGGGTGCCACTTGGTAGACTACTAACACAACCAACAAACACCAGAAACTAGATGCAACTCCTGGATAGAGATCGAGGCGGTTAATAAGCCGAGAGGGGTCGAGTTACCGGAACCCAATGTGTGGTAGTACCTGTTCATGGATCACAAACACAGAACTCAGTTCCTGAGGACGATTTCAATGAGACAATCCACCATGTACTCCTACATGGCTCTCACCGCTACCTTTACCAAATCGTGTTCACACACTTAGGTCTCAACATTAGGACATGTTCACAACTTTCCAATTCATCCCCGATGAATCAGACCTGACACAACTCTAAGGAATAGCAGGCATGACAAGCAAGCATGAGTGAGTAGGCACATCAAGGCTCAAACAACTCCTACTCATGCTAGTGGGTTTCATCTATTTACTGTGGCAATGACAGGTCATGCAGAGGAAAGGGGTTCAACTATCGCAGCATGTAACAGTTGAATCGTTGTTGTCCTAATGCAGTAAAAGAGGGCAGAGCAAGAGAGTGGGACTATATCAGAATGAAAAAGGGGGTTTTGCTTTCCTGACACTTCCGAAGATAGTATAGCTCTTCATCGGTGTCATCGAACTCATCGTCGGAACCACGTCTACGGAGGGGGAACGGTTACCAGCAACAGAGAGGAAACACAATCAGTGCAATGCACAATATGATGCATGATCATGACATGTCAATATGTTGTGATTTGAGCTAATGCAGCTAAGAACAGAAGGGTTTGAGTTGATTTGAACCAAAGGTTCAAATTCAAATTCAAACTAAGAACTTATAAAGTGCATTATCATGTTTTGATCTAAACAGAAAGGTTAAGTTGTTTAAATATACATGAAACCAGTACAGATGGATAGATTGGATTTTTCTAATCATTTTTAATATATAATTTATTTGATTCTGAGCTACGGTTTACTTTCTATGATTTTTAGAAGTTTACCCATATTTCTAAAAATAAATAAATCATTTAGATTATTTAAATACCAGAAATCGTTTACTGTGTCAACATGACATCGGTGTGATGTCAGCAAGTCAACAGGGGCCGGTCCAGGTCAAACCTGACCAGTGGGGCCTAGTGGTCAGTGACTCAGGGCTGGTTAGAGCCACAGGCAGGTGGGACCGGTCAACGGCCACGTCAGCATGGTCAACTCTGACGTGTGGGTCCTGTTGGGTGATAACTAATCTAAGCAGAATTAAAGCTGGGGTTAATTAGGGTGTGGGGCCCATGCGTCAGTGGCCCAGGGGGTTGGTTAGTGGGGTGATTAGGCCCTAATGGCCGGTTATGTGAGTTGAACGGCGGGGCTCACCGCGAGTTGAACGGAGGACTCAGCGAGCTCGGGGAGGGGTTGGAGACGAGGTGCGGTCGCCGGCGATCTCGGTGGTGCCCGAGGTTGAAGACGATGGCGTGGAGGCGATGCAGGGCCTCCGGGCTCGGTTCCTTCGGCTTGGGGAGGCGGAGCTCAACGGCGGTGCTGGTGGACACGATAGAGGGGTGAGGGGATGGTTGTGGCCGCGGCAGCGGCGAGCGGCGGCGATGGTGGCGTTCGGTGTTGCTGTGCGGAGAGAGCAGAGGAGGGGGATGGACACGGGGAGAGTGAGAGAGGGGCCAATAAGTCTGCGTGGCAGCGTTGGAGGCGTCCAGGGCGTCTGGGACGCAGGCAGTCAGGCAGGAGGTGGCACGGGCGCGTGTTGGCGTGCGGCGAACACACGCCTCGCGTCCTTCTGGCACGAGGTGGGTGACAACTGGCAGCGGTGGTGGGTTGGGCCAGCTCCTGGGCTGCACGGTGCTGGGCCTCTGGGCTGTAGGTAAGTGCCATGTAAGCTTTCCTCTCTCTCTTTTATTCTGTTTGTTTCTGTTTTCAATTTTTTTGAAGTTTGTTTTGAGTTTGGATTTCAGACCAAACCAATTTTTATGCTTCTGAAAATTATTATGTGGACTTCAGAAACTAGTTCAGAGCCACATACAAACTTTCAAAATTATTGGGCTTATATCTATTTATAGTAAATATAAACCCAATTCAAATAGCTAGTGAATTAATTCAAAGGCCCAAGAATAATTATTTCTGTGATTCCAAAAATATTGGTTTGAGTTTTAGCTCTTGCCACTATTTTTAGAGATTAGCAGGAACATTTTGTTGGGCTCATTTGAAAAGATTTTAATGTTGATCATTTTTTAAAAGATTTGTGAGGCTTGAGAATTCCCTCAATTCAATTTCCTTGAATTTAGGATGATGCATGGATGCATATGCAATGACAAGCAAAGGCCAATGCTAGCGCTGTGACACCTTCTCCTGAGGCTGGACCCCCGAGGCTCGAGAGGCCAACTCTAGACGCGAGGCGGCCTCTTCTTCCCACACCAGGGTCACTGTGGCCGCGACAGGCCGCTTGGCCTCGGCGGTCCTGGCCTCCTCCTTCTTCCTCTTTAGCACCGGCTGCAGCCTGGCCACCAGGAGGAGGGTGTCGTGAGCACGGCATCAAAGATGAGGAGCAGAAACAAGGTAAACCACTTACTCATCATCAACGACGTACGCCCTCCTCTTGGCTAGGAGCGCGATGCCCCCGAGCTTCTAGGGCACGAGGACGAGCGCACGACGGCTGGCTCTTTGGGGGCGGCGGTCGGCAATAAGGCTGAGGCGCCGCCCCAGGGAAGCGACGCCGTACCGCCCTTCTTCGGGGTCCCCTACTTCAGCCTCTTCATAGGGGTGCCACCAGACCTCGTGGCAACCCCGGTGGAGCATCGCGACCCCTCGGCCAGGTACTCACCGGTGTCGTCATCATCGGAGAGGACGCAGAGAAGATCGCTCTGCCGCGGGGGAGAGGTCTCCCCCACCACCTCCAAGGTCGCCTCCGAATCCTCCTTCCCCTCCTCCTCGGAGTGCTCTCCAGAGGACACCGACACCGGGGAGCTAGGGAGCTGGGAAGGCTTTAGCGCCACAAGCCCCGCTCGTTGAAGATGGGCATGGCGGCGACTACCTTCTCTCTATCGTCGCGGTGGTACAGCGGGAGATAGGCTTCGGGGAGGCCGCCCGAGTCCTTCTTGAGAAGGGTGTGCACATCCTTGCTCAGCTCCTCGCCGGACAGGTCGTCCGGGCGCAGCCGGAGGTCGTCTTCCACGCCCTTGAAGCTCCATAGAGGGCGCGAGTGCACCTGGTGCGGGGCCAGGCACTGCATCGGGAACTCCCTGACGAGCATGGCCCCTCTCAGCTTCTCCACCTTTAGGTCAAACGTCATCTTCTCCAGTAGCAGCTCCGCCCGAGGGTCGGTGAGCTTCTCGTGAGCCCATCGGTCCAGCTTCACCAGCAAGGCAGTCGGCAGCTGCAGCTGAGCATGAGAGCGCTTGGCATCCATGAAGATCCACTTGTGCCAGAAGTCCTCCACCTTCTTCCCGGCCCCTGAGATCGTGTTGCTTCTATGAGATGCGACGCAGCAGACGCACCCGGAGCACTGGGAGCCGCCCATCCATAGGAAGAAGAAGTGGTGGAGCAGCGCGATAGAGGGCATCACCCCCACAAACGCTTCGCAGTAGAAGGCGAAGATCGACAGGAGGAGGATGTGGTTGGGATGAAGATGAAGGGCGTGGACCTGGTAGTGTGGTTGAGGACGGCGAAGAATAAATTTGAGAAAGAGGGGACGAGCCCAACAAAGATGCTGATCAAAAAGAAGGGGTTTCTGGCTTGGAGGAGCCAACCCGGAGCGCCGCCTCTCCTCCCTCATTTCCACTGCTCGCTGTCAGCGGGAGCATAGCGGCAAGGTGTTTCTCCTCAGTGATGGTAGACGTACTGAGGGCCGGCTCGTACGAGGAGGCCGAGCGCGTAGAAGGGCGGCGGGCTCACCTTATCGGTGGCCATCAGTGGCGAGCTCAGGGAAAGGTTCAGCGGATCTGGAGGCGCTCTGAGCAGGGAGAGAAGGGGATCTGGAGAAAAGATGAAGATAAGGCAATGAAGGCTCAGCGGCAGGCGCCAACCTTTTTGTCAGCCCGGGACGATTGCCAAGGCTGCATGGTGAAGCGGAGACGCCCACATCCCATCAAGCGCCACGCATCGACCAAGGCCACAGGTGGTTGAGGCCCATGGCGCTCCACCCTTGGCCTTTGGCTTGGCCTCGAGGCCAAGTCCGAGCGCGCCTTGAGCCTAGGGGCTACTGTCGGTGTTGGGGATATAACTACTGGGTATGACCCGCCCAGGCGGGGCCGGGTCATACCACTGGTGGTTCATCATTAACAAAGCCCATGAAGATGTTGAAGATGGCTGTTCACGAAGCAGGCTTACTGAAGGTCCGGAAGCCCAAAGGCGACTTAAGGACCACATGTGTAAACCGCCATATATGTGTAACTTGTATTGTAAGGCATGTGTAATTAGTCACCAAGCCGGACACATTGTATAAGTCGGCCGACACTCCATGAGCTGCCGGGCGTCAACCTGTGTATATGAAGGGACGACCCGGCAGCGGTTTAGGACAAGAAACAAGAGATCGAGAACTAGGTCAAGCGTATTCGCTCCCTGGTAATCGAAACCCAAGCAATACCACCTCAAACTGGACTAGGCCTTTACCTTCACCGCAAGGGACCGAACCAGTATAAACTTATGTGTCCATTGTCCCGTTTAACCCCTTTAAGCTAACCTAGTTGCGATGGTTCCACGACTAAGTCCTTCTTCTAGGACATCTGCCGTGACAATTCCACGACAGTTGGCGCCCACCGTGGGGCCATCGCACGGTGGTTTTAAGTTCTTATAGGGCAGCTTTGAAGGGATCAATGGATACGCTGTGGGCCGGATGACCAAGAGTCGTCGCAGCAAGCTCTACATCGACGATGCTGGCTGGGGTCCCGAGGCCGGCTCAATCGAGTATGGGTACCGGGTCCCCTTCGGCGGAATCCACGTCTTCATCGGCAAGATTAGCGAACCGGGCCCAGAGCCGGACATCTGCACCAACATCGTCGAGACGGCTCAGCGTGCACGACCCGCCCGAGTTCAACCAGCCGCGAAGCGTACCTTCGTCGGTTTCATCCATGGGGTGGAAATTGAAAACGGATCTATATCTGGCGGTGAGATAGCCATCTACTCTAATTGTGAGTCGTCCACGGGCGAGACCACTTCTTTGTATCAACTGCAAGACGGCCGGCTTGGGGGCTATTCCGATGGTGACAGCATTCCGGACCCCTATAAGCCGCCGAACAGGGTTGCAATCTTCATGGCCGGTACACAACCGGTGCTTGGTTCAACAACTGCCGCGGCTATGACCTCCAGTTCAATGGCTGCAATGGCGGATGGTGCTAGCGGCTCTGCACGCCTGCCGGTTCAAGTTCTCACCGAATTGTTGCAGGCTCTGGCGACTCTGATGGAGATAGAAGTAACACAAGGTAGATGTGGCCAAGCTGCGAGGTGAGATAGCTCAAGCCAAGGAAGAGCTGGCGGCAGAGAACACTAAGATGGCTGTAAAACAGGCTGTTTTGGAGGCTTAGGCACTGCGGATCCAAGCCAATTCCTTCCGGCTCACGTTGGATCAGAATGCTTCAAATGAAGTCATGAGGAGGAAACACCGGATTCATCTGCCTCTGGTTTACGAGGCGAGGAATCTCTTCAACACGCCTGGCGCAGGGACCGGTGACCCGCCGGTGGTAAACCGGGCGGTTGAAGCGCCTGGGGTGGAGCGCCAGTTCAGCCACGAGTGATGGGCTCTCCACGTGTGAATAATACCCCGCCTCGGCATGTTTTGACGTTGCCGGGTCATTATTCCAACCCTCTGGACAATATGATTGTTGTGGCGACACGATTGGCGGCTCTGCCATTTGAAGGCGAGTCTCCGACGGCGGTTGAAACGTGAAGGGCCAGAGAACTTCTTCAGACAGCATTGGAGCAACAAGCGGCGTATTCTTATAGTCGTGAGCAGATTCACTCAACCCCTCGTCCAAGCCGGAGTTACAGCAGGCACATTGACTCACCAGCGGTTTCAAGTACTGAACAACGCCGCAACCAGCCCCGTGGACATGCCCCGGCGTGCGGTGGTGCCAATGCCCAGACTCTGGTGGATCAGGGCAGAGCGCATCGGGAGGCCGAGGTAGCGGCTCATCAATAGCTCTGGCTTACCCCATGACTTCGGTGGAAGCAGGCATGACCTCTAGAACCTTGGGTGTACCATGTTTGGTGTCGGCTCTACGTAATGAGCGTTTGCCCAAGGATTTCAAGGGTCCTCGTAAAGTGCCTAATTATACAGTAGACCAGCCCCCTGAAGCTTGGGTTGAGAGTTATGAGATGGCCATGGAGATGCTGGAGGTTAGTGAGGCTGCGTGTGCTAAGTATTTCACCATGATGTTGGAAGGGCCGGCTCGTACTTGGTTGAAGGGGCTGCCCGCCAACTCCATAGGGTCGTGGGCAGAGCTGAAGGCCCGTTTTATTCAAAATTTCAAAGATACATGCAAGCAGCCTATGTCAATTGTGGATTTGGTCTCTTGTGTTCAAGAGGAGGGCGAGTCAACAACCCATTGGGTGCGTCGGATCTCAGCTATCATACACTCATCAGAAAATATCAACGTCGGCTCAGCAGTTTTAATGTTGGAGAAAAATTGCCGTGTCCTCCTTCTCAAACAGAAGCTTGCGGGGCTTAAGCGCCATTGTAGTGACATGGGGGAGCTCATGGCGGCCCTTATCAAGTATGACAACTCTGATGGTACCAAGGACCCCGAGTCCGACGATGAAAGGCTGAGCAAGGGAAAGAAGAGTAGCAGCATGGAAGGGCAGCAACACAACCCAGCTAGTTAGGGTGGCAATGGTAAGCGCAGAGCTGAAGGGGATTTAGACTTCATGGCCAACACTGGTGTGCGTCGCAAAGGGAGGCCGGCTCAGTCTGGAGGGGCAAAATTCACCCTTGAGGCAATGATGAATCAGTCATGTCCAAAGCATGGAATACATGAGAGGCCATCGGCCCATTTGTGGAAAGATTGTTTTATCATGAAAGAGTACAGGGATTCTCATCTTTTCCAGCATAACCATGGCCCGGATGGCGGTTCAGGGTCCGGCCCTCATGGTCCGGGTCATGGAGGCGGCGGTTCAAGTTCCGGCTTTCAAGGCCAAGGTAATCAGGGTGGTTACAACCAACAGAACAATCAGGGGAATCAGCAGCGGCAATTTGGTTATTAGAGTAACCCAAAGCCGTTGAATAGTGGGCAACACCACCTCTTCACCACGAGTTTGTGTAAGTGAGATCAGAAGCTTCATAAAAGGGCAGTAAACACTGTTGAACCGACGGTGCCCCGTTATTTGCGATGGTCTGAACACCCCATTCTCTGGAGCCGTGAGAACCACCCACCCTGGGTTGATAATCCGGGTCACCTGACGCTGGTAGTGGCACCTCAAGTTGGAGGGTACAAGTTCACTAAGGTGCTCATGGATGGAGGCAGCAGCATCAATATCCTTTACTATGAAACTTTTCGTCGCATGGGATTGACCAACAAAAACCTTAAGCCATCGAACACTGTTTTTCACGGTGTGGTGCCTGGTGTCAACATATCCAGTGGGTAAAATATCTTTGGAGGTTGCCTTTGGAGATGAGTATGACTCCAGATCTGAGACGTTGATCTTTGAAGTGGTTAAAATCAAGAGCCCTTCTCATGCTCTATTTGGGCGGCCAGCTTACGCTAAGTTCATGGCAAGGCCTTGTTATGTTTATTTGCAGCTGAAGATGCCGGGTCACAAGGGCACTATCACAGTGCATGGGAGTCGCAAGGTAGCCTTGGAGTGTGAAGAAGGCGATGCTACTTACGCTGAGTCTGTTTGTGCAACAGAGAAGTTGAAATTTTACAAGGATAATGTTGACCCGGCGGATATGACATCTTTTAAGAACCCAACCACAGAGCATGACCCCTTGTTGAAGTTTAAGTTGGCAGACGACACTAAGCTAGTTGACTTTGTTCCAGGCGACTCATCCAAGCAGTTCAGCATCAGTGCTAATCTGGATCCGAAATAGTAAAGCGCGCTCATCGGGTTCATCCGTGAGAACCGGGACATCTTTGCATGGAAGCCTTCAGACATGCCGGGTGTACCGAGGGAACTCGCTGAGCACACTCTCAATATTGATCCAAAGTTTAAACCGGTCAAGCAATTCCTTCGCCATTTCAGCCAAGAGAGGTGTAAGGCTATTGGTGAAGAAGTGGCCCGGCTCTTGGCCTCTAGGTTTATTGTTGAAGTTTTTCATCCCGAGTGGTTGGCTAACCCGGTGCTGGTACTTAAGAAAAATGGCACCTGGCGCATGTGTGTCGATTATACGGATTTAAACAAGGCATGTCCGGCTAATCCCTCTGCTCTCCCCCATATTGATCAGATTATTGATGCTATGGTAGGTTGTGAGCGTCTGAGCTTTTTGGATGCTTATTCTGGTTATCATCAGATCAAGATGGCAATTAAGGAGCAGGAGAAGACATGTTTTATTACTCCCTTTGGAGCCTTCTGCTACGTGTCTATGGCTTTTGAGCTCAAGAGTGCCCAGGCGACTTACCAACGGTGTGTGCAAAATTTCCTTCATGATCAAATTGGGCGCAATGTTCACGCTTATGTGGATGATATTGTGGTGAAGTCCAGGAAGAAGGAGACCCTGATAGATGATTTAAGGGAAACCTTTGACAATCTCCAGGTCTATAAGATGATGCTTAACCTGGCCATGTGTGTTTTTGGTGTGCCAGCAGGTAAACTTTTGGGTTTTCTGGTTTCGGAACGAGGTATTGAAGCTAACCCAGAGAAGATAAAAGCTATCACCTCCCTGGCTAAGCCGGCGTGTATCAATGATGTTCAGCGTTTGGCGGGTCGTATTGCGGCCTTAAGCCAGTTCATAAGCCGGTTGGGTGAGAAGGCTATCCCTCTGTATCAAATGATGAAGACGACATATCACTTTGTCTGGAGTGATGCTGCTGATCAGGCATTTAAGGCCTTGAAGAAACAATTGGCTGAGCCACCGGTTCTTGCTGCTCCCATTGATAAGGAGCCTTTTCTCTTATATGTGGCTGCCAATAGCTGAGATGTTAGTGTAGCCATTGTGGTGGAATGGAAGGACTCAGGCAAGGAGCATCTGCTTCAACGGCCAGTTTACTATATCAGTGAGGTGCTTATTGAGTCCAAGCAGAGGTATCCGCATTGATAGAAGCTTGTGTATGGGGTGTTCATGGATAGTCGAAAGCTCAAGCACTATTTTTTGGGTCATCCCAACACTGTGGTTAGTTTTGCTCCTTTAGGGGATATTATTCAGAACAGAGAAGCCACATGTCGGGTAGCCAAGTGGGCCATTGAGCTTGGACCTCATGGTTTGAAATATATGCCTCGAACAACCATTAAGTCTCAAGTGCTTGTGGATTTCATAAATGATTGGACAGAGCTGCAGATGCCTGAGGAGAAACCAGATAACACTTATTGGACTATTCACTTTGATGGATCTAGGAAATTGGAGGGCTCGGGGGCTAAAGTTGTCTGGACTTCCCCATGAGGTGGTAAATTTTCTTATGTTCTCCGGTTGATGTTCCCTTGTACTAACAATGCAGCTGAGTATGAGACCTTGCTCCATGGTCTTCGGATGGCTAAGGAGATGAACTTAAGCTGGGTGAGGTGTTTTGGCGTCTCAGATCTGGTGGCTCAGCAAGTTTCTGGTACTTGGGATTCCAAGGATCCACCCATGGCGGCTTATCGTCAAGAGGTTGATGCTATCGTAGGTCACTTCAAACGTTATCAAGTTGAACATGTTGATCGCAGGAAAAATGAGGCGGATGATGCTTTGAGCCGGTTAGGATCCCAACGTATGCTGGTGCCACCGAACACTTTCCTGGATATCCTGCACAACCCTTTGGTCAAATTGCCCACAGAGGAAGATCTTGCTATTCCTGACTCGGAAGCACAACTGGTGGCGGCTCATCATGCTATTCCTGATTGGATAGTTCCATATTTGGCTTATATGACCCGGGGCGAGTTACCTGAGGATGAAACTTTGGCCAGGCAGATAACCCGGCGGTCTAAGTCAATGTCTATTGTCAATGGAGAGTTGCATCATCATAGTGTCACAGGGGCGTTTCAATGTTTTGTTTTTCCTGTGGAAGGCTGCGAGATTTTACGAGAGATTCATGACGGAGATTGTGGTCATCATGCCGGCTCTAAGTCTCTCGTAGCCAAGGCTTTCCATCACAGATTTTATTGGATGGCGACTCATGCTGATGCAGAAGATTTGGTTAGTAAATGTGATGGGTGTTAGAAGTTTTCACGATGAGCTCATGTGCCGGCTCAAGAACTAAGAATGATTCCAATTACTTGGCCGTCTACAGTCTGGGGGCTTGATATGGTTGGGCCTTTCAAAAGGTCCAAGGATAAAAAGACCCACCTCCTGGTGGCGGTTGACAAGTTTACAAAGTGGGCTGAAGCAGAGCCGTTTAGTAAGTGTGACGCGGCGACGGCGGTTCAATTCATCAAAAAGGTGATTTTTTTGTTTTGGATTTCCCCACAGCATTATAACTGATAATGGCACTAATCTGTCCAAAGGTGCTATGAAGGAGTTTTGTCAACGAGAGCATATTCGACTTGATGTATCATCAGTGGCTCACCCCCAGTCCAATGGTCAAGCTGAGCGAGCTAATCAAGAGATTTTGAGAGGCATCAAGCCCCGGCTCATGGTTCCTTTGCAGAGAATGCCAGGTTGTTGGGTGGAAGAGTTGCCCTCAGTGTTATGGAGCATCAATACTACCCCCAACAGATCCACGGGTTACACGCCTTTTTTCATGGTTTACGGAGCAGAGGTGGTTCCCCCTAGCGGCATCCGTCATGATTCCCCCCGTGTGGCGGCTTATGTTGAAGCTGATAATGAAAAAGCACGGCAGGATGCACTTGACCTATTGGATGAAGAGCGTGACCTTGCAGTGGCTCGTTCGGCGATTTACCAGCAAGATCTGCGCCATTATCACAGCCACCGAGTTAAAACCATAACCTTTCAGGAAGGCGACTTGGTGCTCCGGCTTATCCAGGATCAGACTGATATGCACAAACTATCCCCACCTTGGGAAGGACCATTTGTGGTCAGCAAAAACCTGAACAATGGGTCGTACTACCTTATCGATGTTCGAGGACGCAAGGACTCACGCACGTTGGAGGAGGAGACCCGCCGGCCATGGAATATTGCTCATCTTTGGCCTTATTACACCTGAGTCACTGGCTCTCGTGATGTAAATATTTTGACGATATATATATTATAATGAGTATAATATAGCCGGCATCCCTGATAATTCAGGGCCTCTGTCGTTTCATTTCTTCGAAACTGAGTCTTTATTGTCATCTCACATGATCACTTGAGAGGCTTAAATGCCCGAGTTACAGGGACAAAAGAGAGTTGGATGCACAGCACAACTCAAACATAGGAACCCACTGAGTACCGCTCAGAAATATATCACTTGGGTGCTTCTTGTTCAATGAACATAGCTATATTCACCGTTTTGATTGGCTTGGACGCCAGGTGTATTCACCAAAAATCCGGGTTATTCTGCTTGTATGCAAGATGCTTCTCCATCAGGTAATCCTGAATGACCCGTTGTACTCTTAATAGTCAATCTTTTAAAGACCCTGAACTGGTTAAGGTTAAAACGGCGGTTTGTCATGTGAGGGCCGGCTTATAGAACACAAGGATAAACCCAGGCTATTAAGCCGCCTTCCTTGAAACTTGGTTAAACCAGCCTGTATTGCACGATGCTACTCCAACCCCACATACTCTCGATAAGTCAATCTTTTAAAGACCCTGAACTTATCCAGGTTAAAATGTCGATTGGGTCAAGTGAGAGCCGTCTCACAGAAAGCGCGGATACTCCAGTGCATCTCATGCTAGTTTCATTGAAGTAGATATTTTGGCTCGGCGGCCTATGAAAGCCTCATGTTTTTAAGGTTTTATTCGTTTTGGATTTGTATCACCCTTTTTTCTCACCATATGGTTTTTTCAAGTCGGGCCAAGCAGCCCTGGTTATGTCTCATATTTGGGATATTACCCGCTACCCTGGTTATCGACTTCCATGGTCACCAGTGGACTTATACTGGGCATCATGACCTGTCTCGCGGTAAACCGCCAAGGCACTTGTGATTTGTTTGTATGCAGGAAAAAAGGATAAACCGCTGATCTACATGATGATATCATAAACATAAGTACCATATTCAATTGGTGGATCAACAGTATCATGCAAAACAAAGCATGCACGATGGCATGGCAGATCAAGAGTTTAACTAGCCTATTACAAGGCATTTGATGGCCCAACGAGAATAAGTGTTTTGGAGCCGTCAACACAGCAAAGTATTCTGCTTAATAAACTGGCTTATGGCTGTTGGCGAGTTGAAGCCTCCAGATCTTCCTGCACCTCTTCTTCGTCTTCAGCTCCTTGCTTATCCATCAGCTGGAATTCAGGCGGCAGCCCAGGTGATACCAGTCAACACTCTAAATATAGCTTCATCATCAATAAGCTTTGATGGATCAATATCAGGAGCGAAGGTATGCTTACAAATCGGCGGGATAAGATCTGTTGGCCCGTGAACCGGCACGCTAACCCTTTTGTTGTCAGCATCATAAGCCGCCTGGTATGTGGATAGACTAGTTTCGTCAGCCAGCTTGCTTGCTAAGGGGCGTATGGCTCTTGCTATCTCTGCAAAATCGTCAGCACCGTAGGAAGACCCGTCTTCTTTGACAATGGGGTAGCCGTTGGCCAAATCCTCCGGGTCAAGATCAGCTTGCCATGCCTTTGCCCGTCTTAAGGCAGTCAAGGCGCCGGCTCTGGCAGCTCCCCGTTTTAAGTCATCAATTCTTTTCGGCAGCACGAATAATTGTTTCAGTGTATCCTTGATAAGTATGGAGGGAGTTTTCTTGTGCAGCGTAGACGCAATGGTTTGTTGGGCACCAGTGTATAACTATTCTACAAGAGTGTAGACAGCCTTAAGCCGGACGCGCATGTCTGAGCCCAACTTCGTGCTCCGCAAACCTATATCATTAAAAGTTATGGGTAAGCCGACAGCCATTTATAATATGATTATTACGATACAAGGGAGGCATGTTCTTACCGAAGATGGCTGATGACATAGTATTAATCTGTTGCTTTAAGCTGGATAACTCTTCAGTCACCGGATTAAGCATGGCTTCCGCTTCCTCTGCTCTCTTCAACAGAGCTGCTTTTTCAGTTTCCCAGCCCTCTTTTTCAGAGTTGAAGTTCTGTTTCAGCTGCTCAATATTCTCCAAAGCAGATTTTAGTTCAGACTTGGCCTTGGATGTCTCTGATTGCTGTGTTTTGATATTGGCTTTAAGATCATTAAGCTGTGAGTCTTTTTCAGTCAACTCAGTCTGTAACATAAGCATACACAGAAAAGATAACGATCATGATTACTCTTTGAAGTCCCAAGCATAATACAAGTATTACTCTTGGCACTTGGGGGCTAATGCATATTGCCCTTTTTTTAAGACAAAATTTTGAAAGTCCCAAGCACAATACAAGTATTATCCTTGGCACTTGGGGGCTAATGCCTATTGCTCTGTTCCAAGACAAACCCATGACCCGGACAAATGATGTGATCCGGCTTATAAAGACTACACATTGGGTTGTTGATTTTAAATAGGATGATTAGTCCCGACTTATTCATCACTGATTAAGCTGGACCTCGGCGGCTATGGAGGCAAAGTTAATTTTTGCTACTTAAAAGTCCTGGTTTAATATATTTATTAAGCCGGCCCTTGGGGGCTACGAATGCGAAATTTATGTACTGGTATTATAAGTCCCGATTCATATTCAAAGCATAAACCGACACTTGGGAGCTACTGGATTTGATCTATGCAACTATTGAAGTTTACAGTACAGTCTATTCTATCATATCTAATAAACTTGGCGGCTAATGAAAGTATATTCATATAAAAAGGAGTTGCAACGTTTTCCTCATAGCGTTCCTTCATCAAGTTAGCCAAGCCGGCTTCAAAGTCACGACTGGTGTATAGACGGTTTAAATAACTGGAATGGATATCTTGAGCGCTGAACTGAGCATAGTTGTCCAAGTCTACCTTCCACTTGCCTTTATCTTCGGCAGAAATTTCTTCCTTGGCACTGTGTTTAGATAAGGCAGTAGGTTTACCCGGAGCTGTGAATCCAAAACCAGTGACAACAACATCATCAGCCTTCTCCTCAGCAGGCTTAATCGGGCTTGGCGGCTTAGAAATAGCCGGCTCAACATCCATATGGTCTAATGATACTTCATGGTCTTGAGGCGGCGGATCATCAATAATATCGTCAACGGCTAGGTGAGAGAGTTCTGGTTGTTGTTGTTCCGGCTCAGACAGGATGACGTCATCGGCCGGCTTATTCAACTTTGCTTTCTTGCTGGGTTTGGCCTGGCCCTGAAAATAAGAAACATAAAGAGGTCAATGTAATGATCAGATATAAGGTTGAATAGTTGAAAATGTTCTTACCCAGGTACCTTCTTGAAAGCTGGGATTTGAGTTCCCATTGACTCGCCAAAGGAGGAATGAGAAGTCCCCTGATAGTTTGAATCAGATGGGTTAAGAGGTTGTCGGAAATGACCCGCCTTGGGATAAAGTATATCAGAAATAGGTAAGACCTCTGGGCGGCGCTTGCGAACCGGTGTGTTTGGTAAGCCGGATGAAGTGATTACACCACCGCTATGCCGGGTGGTACGGCGAGCTTCGTGTTGCTGTTTCTTCAAAAGAAAGTTGGGATCCAGGTGAGCTAGAGGGTGAGAAAAGCTTACTTTGCGGTTTGCTTGTCGGGTTTTCTGTGTTGGTAGAGGTTCTGAGCTGGACAAAAGAGTAATTACCTCTGTGTCATCTACACGGCTGGCTTCTGCATCGTCCTGATAATAATCACTGTCAATGAGATGTAGAGAAAATGAGCCAAGAGAGTCAAGTTCTACCTCTGACTCATCATCATCAATATTTGAACCCACGAGTTCCATGGTTTTCTTCTTGGCAGGCCTCTTGGTGGCCTTAGTTTTGGTACGAGACGGTTTGGCCGGCTTATCTTGCGGTTTCTTCTTCCAAAATGGAGAATCAGCCTGTTAATGTCAAAAAGATCATAACTGGCATAATTATTGAAAATACTGATTAAGCGGAAATTGTGCAACACTTACGGTTGGCGGCTTCTTGAAGGTGCTAAAAGGACTAAGTCCTATTTTGCTGCATTCTTTAAAAGGCTCTTTCAGCAATTTCTTAGTGGCTTCATTAATTCCTGCATCAGACAATTGAATATCACAGTGGCACTGGGGATATTTCACATCGCCAGTGTATTCGCACATTAAGCTGGGGCGACGGCTTAATGGCAAGATACTCCAGGACACCCAGCACCGGACGAGGTCGACGCCGGTTAAACCATTGGCCATAAGGGCTCTGAGCTTTGAAAATGATGGCACATATTTGGCCCGATCCTTCGCACTTAGCCGTGAGGGGAGTGGATGCGTGCTGCTAAGCCGGTGCGCGGTAACCCGGTAGAGGATTTTCGTCAGCTGGAGATGTGTGTTGACAGTAGAACCAAGTTTGGTTCCAGTCATTGGGGTGACTTGGTGGCTTAGCATAGGAAAAGCTGACCTCTTTCCTCTTTTGAATTGAAATCCCACCGAGTCCAGTGTGGGGACCATCAACAAACTCAGTCTGGCGGTTTAAATTGTAGAATTCTCTGAATAAATCAACTGTGGGCTCCTCTTGAAGATAAGCTTCACAGAACACTTGGAAATTGCAAATGTTAGATACGGAGTTGGGTCCAATATCTTGAGGGTGAAGTTGGAAGAAGTGAAGTACATCCCGGAAAAACTTTGAGCCGGGTGGGCTGAACCCCCGACTCAGATGATCAATGAAAACAATAACTTCTCCATCCTTGGGCTTAGGAGGATTTTCTACACCAGGGACCCTCCAGTGAATGACCTCTTTTTTGGCTAGAGCGCCAGTTGCAATGTGGTTGCTCAGGTCTTCTTCAGTAACCCGGGATTGCACCCAGTTACAAGCAGAATATGTCTTAGCCATTGTCGATGAGCTGAAAGAAAAATTTTGTCGGTTTAACATTATATGATTAAGCCGGTTGACGAGTTACAAGGTGAATACCAATGAAGCATGCATAAGTGGTAAACCAGAAGATGGCATTGAAATTATGAAGATGAGCTATTGGCGGCTTAAGAGGGGACTAATGATACCTGGCGGGTTATGATTTCTAAGTTAAGCCGCCCGCATAATTATTGATTTACAGATATGTGAAAGGGAAAATTGCTAAGTGCTGGAAAAACAGGTTTCACAAATTGATGTTATGATTTTGGATCTACCGCACATCAGATAATGGAAAATATTTAGACCTAAGTTGCAGTACGTAAGCAGTTCATATCTCCAGATTGGTTTTCTTACGCAAGGGAGATGGTCTAATAACAAAAATAAGTACCACGATTACCAACGCGCAGGAGGCGTGCTAAGTTTGAATCAAAAGTTACAAGCTACAGCGAAGAACAAGGATGAACTCGTAGGAAACCCTATTGGGATCTAGAGGAAAGGGAAGGAGGAGAACTCACCGGAGCTGATGAACAGCGGAGGCACACGGACGAACTCTGATCGATTCAGGTTGATGCAGCGGCTAGTTTCGAAATAGGGGCAAAGATCGATGGCGGCGGAGCTCGGGCGCTGAGACGACGCGAGGAAGAAGAAAGAAACGAAGAGTCAAGGGGGGAAAGTGAAAGGGACCCCTGGCCCTATTTATAAGGTTGAAAAGGATAAGCGGCATGCACGAGAATTGAGGAGGCGATAAAATGGATATGTGACAACACAGACGCCTCGATTTTTGGAAGTTCATTAAAAGAGAAGATATATTAAAGTTTGGCCTTGCATAATATTAATGACAGGTGACGTCACGGCAGTTTACCAAAATCCAAGGAGGTAACGTCATGGCGGGTTACAAGATTTTGTACGAGCAAATGAAGGACTTTTTCTAGGTATCAGCAGATTGATACGAACAAGTTCATATCAACCTGGGGCCTAATGTTGGGGATATAACTAAAGGGTATGACCCGCCCAGGAGGAGCCGGGTCATACCACTGGTGGTTCATCATTAACAAAGCCCATGAAGATGTTGAAGATGGTGGTTCATGAAGCAGGCTTACTGAAGGTCTGGAAGCCCAAAGGCGACTTAAGGCCCACAGGTGTAAACCGCCATATATGTGTAACTTGTATTGTAAGGCATGTGTAATTAGTCACCGAGTCGGACACATTGTATAAGTCGGCCGGGACTCCATGAGCCACCGGGCATCAACCTGTGTATATAAAGGGACGACCCGGCGGCGGTTTAGGACAAGAAACAAGATATTGAGAACTAGGTCAAACGTATTCGCTCCCTGGTAATCGAAACCCAAGCAATACCACCTCAAATTGGACTAGGCCTTTACCTTCACTGCAAGGGGCCGAACCAGTATAAAATCCTGTGTCCTTTGTTCCGTTTAACCCCTTTAAGCTAACCTAGTTGTGATGGCTCCACGACTAAGTCCTTCTGCTAGGACATCTGCCATGACAATTCCACAACAGTCGGCGTTCTGGGAACCGGGGTACCCAGACTTGCCTGCCTACGGCCCACCGCGTGGCTCCATCGACGGCCTGGTACGGCCCATATTTAACACCGACAATGCAAGACCCTCGCGAGGTGGACGACGCCAAGACCTCCAAAGGGAGCGGCCTCCTCAGGCTGGCTCCTGAGGAGCAGAGATTTATATGTGAGCCCTCGCCTCGTGAGGTTCGGATGACGCAAGCCATGACAACCAAGGCCGGGCGGGTGCCAGCGAGAGCGGTACAACAGGTTTCCTCTTTAGTCCTATAGAGGCAAGCACAGGCGTGGTGTCCCGAGGAATCAAGCAAAGGTTTTTATTTCCATGCTACAAGACCAAGACCGCCAGGACGGCAGGATGGAGGTCATCGCCGAGCCCACCACGGTTTCATGACCAGAAGCATTGCAGGCAAAGACCACCTTTCGTAAAGATAAGATTTACTATTTGTCCCCCTTCGAATTGGCCATTGTGGGATCCCTTCCCGCCTTCATTTGGGAAGTGGACCAAGGCCACTATAAATAGAGCCTAGCCACCACCATAGTTGGGGATCCGGACCCAGCCCATCTTCACACTCACCAGCTCACACAAACAAAAGAACACACCTCCTGAGGTTGTTCTTCGACTGTACTGGTTCATCTTCAGCCCACCTCGAGGCTAATCCACCACAAAGAAGGAGTAGGGTATTACACAGCAAGGTGGCCTCAACCTAGGTAAACGGCTGTGTCCCTTTTGCTTCCAGTTCATTGAGCTAGGCCGTGGGATCGACGAGTTGGCATACAGGGGATGTTGAGTTCTTCGCACGCACCCCAGAGTTCGTATCTATCCAGGGTCTGCGGAGCTCGAAATCCAACAACTTAGATAAAGGTATTAGTTCAATGAGCTATATGTTGTTATGAATTACCAAAACCACCCGGGGATTAGTTGCACTTTCAATCCCTCCTTTTTGGTAATTGATGGCAACATATAGATCAAAGCTTCGACAAATGATAATATGAATGAAATACATCGTCGCTTTGAGAAGTATGTGATAAGCAAGAGCTCCCCCTAAATTTGTGCATTATTTAGAATTTGCTTTCGAATGCAAATGCATAATCAATTAGCATCACCGGTCACTCTTCCCTGTCACATACATCTTGGTGGAGCACTCAAAATGATAAGATATAAAGAATATGCACTCATCACCAAGGAAAACATGATTGATCATACACAGATAATGGCAATAAGCATTCAAGCACACATTAAAGCATAGTATGATCAAACACATGATCATCAAAGTATCTCGCGAGCATAACAACCATTGTAGCATAGGAATCAAACGAGCAAATGATCAAAGCAAATAAAGTAGAAAGAGAGGCAACAAAAGGCAAAACACACTCTCTCTCGAAGCCTCATGATCTATACACTTTCTCCCCCTTTGGCAACAAGTTACCAAAAAGCTCGAAAGTGCATAGTGCTATGCGGCACTCCAGGCACAATCTCCGGTGTGCGTAGATGGCATTGAGAGGAGTCCGTCTGCAAAAGCTTCTGATGATATCTGAGGAGTTGGAGGAGTTGCAACTAGAGGTACAACAATGGCGGTTGCTGCAGGTGCTGAAGTATAGTAGCTCTGGAGTCTCTAACAACTGGCACAACTGTAGACCTTTGTTCCATTGGCACCCTCTGAAAAGCATCAGTGGTCGGTCTATCACTCCTGTCCTCAACCTTTTCCTAGAGCTTCTCAATAATGGTCTGGTTCTCGATGACCTTCACATCTATATCATGAAGTTTAGTCTCAAAGATCCTCTCAAGACTCTCTTGATTTTGAGTCAGGGTGGCTAGTCCTTTCTCAATTATCACGGTGGCCTCAAGCAGATAACTAAGTTGATCTTCCCCTTGCTACTTTAGCAGCCTTTGCTCTCTCTCTCTCTCTCTCTCTCTCTCTCTCTCTCTCTCTCTCTCTCTCTCTTCTCCTGGACTTCTACTGAAGTAGGATGTGATGCATCCATGACAACCTCGTCAAATTCTGGCCTCAGGGGAAGATGCTCTTTGTCCAAAAGATATGTCCCTGTCCCCATCTTGTAATTGATCAATACTTTAATGTAAATGACATATCCACATGATCTCTTTTGATCAGCTGCTGTTCTCTTCATTGTTTCAACTATCAAACTCATCACCTTGAACTTTTGTGGCACATAAAACAAATGAAGCAAGTTGATTGAGTGACCATGGATCATCCTATGATCTCCTGACTTGGGCAACAGAGTGTGCCTCGGTATAGTTTTCATCGTGGCTAGACCTGGCAGCATATAATTGATGGATCCAAACTTATGAGTTTCCAAGGCTTTATCAGGAATTGGCTTATACATGTTTGCCATGGAGTTATGATCCTTTCTGGGCTTGGCATACACATCTATGTCATCTTCCTCTTCCTTAGGGGCATTGATCAACTTGGCCCATTCAGCAATTGTTGATTGATATCTTGTGCCTTCTGTCATCTAGACTATCTTGCCATCTGGATAGAAATGATCAGTTGAGCAGAATTGCATAATCATTTCATCATTCCATTTAGTCAGCTTTTGACCAACAAAAGTGTCAACACCATTCATTCTGAAACATTCATGAACTCCTGGAAAGTAATCCTCATTTTCATGAATGTACTTCCAGCCAACCCATTTCATGTCGAAGACAATAGGCTTTTTGTCCAACAAGACTGTCTCATAGAAATCTTACTATTATGCGGTGTGAAAACGATAACCAATAGCAGTTCTTCTCCTTGTAGCGTATGGACCAGTCTGTCTCCACAATCTCAGACTTGCACCTTTCCTTTCCTTTCATGTTCTCAGCAACGGGATGATCATCATTATGATCAGGAATCTTGGGCTTCAATTTTCTGAGCACTTGCTACTCCTCATCTTCTTGAGCTTCAGGCACTGGGGCCTTGTTCTTCCCAGCTGCAGAAATGTTTCTGGTGGATCTCTTGGGTGCAGATAGTTTTGGAGCTTGAGTTTGAGTAGATGGCTTGGGGCAGACTTGGGCTTAGATGGAGCAGCCCCAGACTTGATAGCATCCCCCATGAGCTTCTATGACTTCTGAGGTGGTGCAGCCAGCTCTTCCTCCTCATCATCTTCATCTGGATCCTTCATCATAGATGATCTGCCAATAACTCTGGCTATAGTCTTCTTGACTCTTTGCTTTCTCTTCTTTCCTCCAGCAGCCTCTTCCTCTCTTGGTTCAAGAGTGAAATCCATGGTTTCCTGAGTTGAGGCTATGGCTTTTGACAAAGGGACTCTCTTGGCAGGAGCCTTCTTATGCATACCAGGCTTGATGGCAGCAGCAGCAGCTTGCTCCTTCTTGAGCACTTTCTTCTTTGAAGTCACCTCCTCATCAGCAACAAAGTCCTCATATTCATATTCTGAGGTTATCTCCTTGCTTTGCCTAGTAGCAGCCTTAGGAAAATTGCTTGGTGTGCTTCTGCTTCATTCGTCATAGCTGCTTGAGGGACTAGTGCCCTCCCTGAGATTCACCTGCTCCTCTGACCTATTCTAACTGTCACTTCCTTTTAACATCTCTGAATCTGACCCTGGTAATAGATACGTATAGGTAGTGGATGAGCATCACAAAGCACAACTGTTTTTGCAAAAATTTGTGACAAAAACTTAATTTTTGTTTTCTACAGAAAGCATTTCGGAGCTACTGATATGACAAACTCGGTGACACCGAAGCACTATCAGATTCTAAACACATAGTTTCGGTCAGACCAAAATGTAGTTCGGTGACTCCGAGATGCTAGGGTTTCACAAAGAAAGTGAACTCGGTCACACCGATTTGTACACTTCGGTCAGACCAAGTAGTACATGTGCAATGGCCGGAGCCAAATCAGTGAGATGAATTTGAGATGAGTTTGGCAGAAACCTAACCCTAGGTTTTTGCATCAAATCTATTATAGAGGAAGTTTTCGGTGGATAGAGTTATCTCAATCGTGGCAAGAAACCAGGCCTGGATCTTTGTGCAAGAATCGGAGTTAAAGAAAGCACAAAGAGTTCGAGTCCGTACCATAAATTGGCGACGAACTCGCTATGGAGACAACAATGGTGGAGATACCCGTTGACGGCAGTGGAGACTAGCGGCGGGAGGATGCTGGCGACGATGGAGACGATCCAGAGACCAGGAGGGCGGCAGAGCTGGGTAGGCGCGGTTCGAGTGGTTGAAGAATTTTCCAATTTTCAACCTACGGAGTATATATACCCAGTCACTGTCGGTGTGACCAAGTGGAACGACTTGGTGGCACCGAGATGTAGAATCGCAAGCGGTTACTGCAACTCGGTGAGACCGAACTATTCTAATCGGTTGCACCGTGGTGAAAACCTAGATCAACTCAATGATTTTGGTGGGACCAAAAAGAGTCAAACCGAAAGCCATTAAGAGGTTTTGGAAGTTTAAGCCCTTGACGGATCGGTGGCTCCGAGTGCTCCTCACCCGGAGGGTCCGAACTTGACTTGTTCAAACTTTGTGATGTAGCATGAATAGAGTTTGAGACGAGAAAAGCATAGATATCTAGAGGGAGTTCTTAGGCATTCTTGTCCATCCATTTGGCAAAGAGAAAAGACCAAACAATCAAAGCAACAAATGGATGTCCTCGAATGGACAAAATTATGCAACCAATATGCTCACACAATAAGATATCAAACAAAATATGTGGCGAAGCATGCGCGAACACTCTAGCATCTATCAAGCAATTGGAGATGATAGGTCATCTATATATCAGTATATTGACTGAGGAGTCAAATGAGAACATTTGATCATAGGTCATACTCATCATTTAAGCACAAGTAGGGTTACCACTTTTAGATAAAGCATTGTTGTGTTCACACCATTACAGTTGCTTTGGCTCAATTCCTAGAGGAAAGCTCCCCCTAGATGTGATATCCCCCCTAAGAGGGATGAAATAACCTTGGGTTTTGTTGATGATGACTTCATGTAGATGTTGAAGATGCGGATGCTCAATGTTGATGTAGATCAATTGGAGCAATCCATTGGAGTGAGTTGCACTTTGAATACCTACATGGGTTAGTCCCACAAGGAAATGCAAGAATATCCATAGACATAGAGTGAAATACACATATGATGATGTCCATGAAAGCATTAGGTTACCTTGTCCCTTGCCTTACCAACACGAGGGTTTGTGACTCCTTGAACTAGTGCAAGATATGAAAGTTGATTGCACTTGTCCTCACCAAAATTAATATGAGTGAAGTATGTTGGCGGAGTCACCCTCAAGAAATCTTTAGTTCTTCTTCCTTGGGACCCACATCAACCTGACGGGGATCCTTGGAGTTGTAGTCGTACTTGATGAAGTAGAACTTGATGTAGTCTTGGGAACCCACTTGACCACGGCCTTTGGAGCTTCTTCAAATGAATCAATCTCTTCTCAAAGCTTGTCCTTGCCTTTTAGCTTGTGGTCTTGTGGTGGAAGATCATCTTGAGCTTGTGTTCCCTTGAAAGAAGTGGGGTCAAACTTCTCTTGTTGAGGAACAAACTTCGTCTTGTGGAATTGATCTTCTTCCCACTCAACTCCATTGGCATTCAACTAGCATTCAAAACCAACACCTTGATTCTTTTGGTGCCTTCCTTGCTTGCGTACAATTTCCTCAAATTGCTTACTTCCCGCAAGGCTCTTGTAAATACCTTTCTCTATAATTCCCTTCAATAAGCTATTTTCTTGCTCAAGTGTAACTTGGTAAGAGAATCATTAGTGGAATCAAGAGAACTACTAGAAGCAACAATATTGGATTTAGCATGATTATTGTTACTACTAGAAGAAGAATCTTTCTTTCTCTTGTTGCTAGATTTTACTTGTGGCATGTAAGTAGACAAGAGAAAACACTTGGCAATGTAAGAAGAACTTTTCTTACGAAGAACATCATTGATTGCTTTTAAGAACCCATGCTCTTGCTCTAAATTGAGCTTTTCAAAGCGTAGCTTCTCATGAGTCTTTAAAAGCTCTTGATGATCCTCTAAGGTAGTTTCATGAGCTAACTTGAGAGTGTTTAGTTCATTAGTTAGACGCTCAATCCCCTTCTTATCATTGTCATTCGTTTCATCTTGATTAGCATGATCAATAGCAATTTCATCATAGTTTTCATCACTAGTGTTGTTAACAAGTAAATCATCATCACCTAGCAAATCATCTTCATCACTATTGAAATCAACATACTCGGGGTTTGATACCTTGGGGCCTTTATCCATGAAGCATCTTCCAATCCCTACATTTGGTGAGTCAAATATGTCGTAGGAGCTGTATGACACAAGTGCAAGACCGGCAACACCTTCATCTTGAGTATATTCGGAGTCGGAGTGACAACTTCTCTCGGAGTAGTTGTCGGAGTCGGAACTGGATACCCATTCACCAACATGAGCGTGATGTCTTCGTGTTGTGTAGATCTTTGATGAATTGTCCTTCCTTTTCGAATCCTTGCTTCTATGAGAGAGTATTCGTTCATAACGATCATCTCTACTCCTTCTCTCTCTTGGTGGTGATTCCTCTCTTTTACTTCTCCTTTCAGGTGAGTCTTCTCTTCTTTTGTAGGGAGCCATACACTCACTAGCGTAGTGTTCGGGTCTTCCACAATTGTAGCAATTGCGATCACGACTAGAAGATCTTTTGTCATTGTAGGACCTTAACTTGGAACTTCTCTCTTTGCTTCCACTCTTGTAGAACTTGTTGAAGTTCTTCACCATTAAGCTCAATTCTTCATTGAAGACTTGTTTCTCACTTGATGTTGTAGGAGCATCACATGAAGCTTTGTAAGCACCACTAGAATTGTTGTGAAGCTCTTCCTTATCCTTGAGTGACATCTCATGAGCAACAATTCTACCAATGACTTCCGTTGGCTTGAGATCTTTGTAATTGGGCATCATTTGGATCAATGTGCATACAGTGTCATATTTTCCATCCAAGGCTCTTAGGATCTTCTTGATGATGAATCTGTCGGTCATCTCTTCGCTTCCTAAGCCGGCAATCTCATTTGTGATGAGAGCAAGCCTAGAGTACATTTCAGCTACTCCTTCACCATCCTTCATTTTGAACTTGTCAAGTTGACTTTGAAGCACATCCAATTTGGATTCTTTGACGGACTCGGTACCTTCATGCATATCAACCAAAGTATCCCAAATTTCCTTTGCATTCTCAGGGCGGCTGATTTTGTTGAATTCTTCGGGGCACAATCCGTTGAAAATAATATCGAAAGCTTGAGCATTGTATTGCAACATCTTCAATTCTTCGGCGGATGCTTCACGATCCAGTTCTCTTCCATCCTCGAAGTATTCACCTTGGAAACCAATGCACACAATAGCCCAAATGGCGGGGTTATGACCAAGAATATGCATTTTCATCTTATGCTTCCAACTAGCAAAACTTGTACCATCAAAGTAAGGACCTCTACGGTGGTAATTTCCCTCTCTAGATGCTATACTCTCCTAGGTTGTGAAACCAAGGCTATGATCTCCAAAGCTATGGAAATCAAGGCAAATGGAGACCAAAGCTCTGATACCACTTTTTGGATCAAAAGCAGGTCTAGAGGGGAGGGGTGATTAGACTTCTTGACCAAATAAAAATCTATCCTTTTCCCAATTTTAAGTCTTGGCAGATTTTAGCAACTTAGCACAAGTCAAGCAATCAACCTACACATGCAATTCTAAGAGTGCAGCAGTGGAAAGTAAAACATTGCATACGAAGGTAAAGGGAAGGGTTTGGGGAAGGCAAATGCAATGTTGACACTGAGATTTTGGCGTTGTTCCGATAGGTGGTGCTATGGTACGTCCACGTTGCTGGAGACTTCAACCCATGAAGGGTAACGGTTGCGTGAGTCCACAAAGGGATCCATCCACGAAGGGTCCATGAAGAAGCAACCTTGTCTATCCCACCATGGCCATCGCCCAAGAAGGACTTGCCTCACTTGGGTTGATCTTCACGAAGTGGGCGATCTCCTTGCCCTTACCAACTCCTTGGTTCAACTCCACAATCGTGTCGGAGGCTCCCAAGTGACACCTAACCAATCTAGGAGACACCACTCTCCAAATGGTAATAGATGGCGTGATGATGATGAACTCCTTGCTCTTGTGCTTCAAATGATAGTCTCCCAAACACTCAACTCTCTCTCATAGATTTGGCTATGGTGGAAAGATGATTTGAGTGGAAAGCAACTTGGGCAAGGCTAGAGATCAAGATTCTTGTGGTTGGATTCGGATGTCTTGGTCTCAACACATGAGTAGGTGGTTCTCTCTCAGAAAATGAGTAGTGGAAGTGTAGGCACGTTCTGATGGCTCTCTCTTGAATAGAAAAGGGGGTGGAGGGGTATATATAGTCTCCACACAAAATCCAACCGTTACACACATTTGACCCAACTCAGTCAGAACGAATAGGACGACTTGGTGAGACCGATTCAGTTCAAAATGTGAATGTTAGGAATCTCGGTGGGACCAATATGATCAACTCTGTGGGACCAATGTGCTAGGGCTAGGGCAAAACCTCATCTCAGTGTGACCGATTGCATGAACTCGGTGAGACCGATTTCAGCAATGAGTTAACAGAGAATTGGTCAGGCAAACTCGGTGGGACCGATCGCTCATTTTGGTAAGACCTAAATGTTACGGAGGGAAACAGAGAGTTTGCATTACGAACTTAGTGGGACCGATCACTCACTTCGGTCAGACCGGAACATTACGAAGGGAAACAGAGAGTTTGCATTGCCATCTCTGTGAGACCGAGATACCTATCGGTGAGACCGAATTTTCTAGGGTTTCTGGCTGTCGCTATGTCTAAAGAACTCGGTGGCACCAGATAGACCAAATCAGCGGGGCCAAGTTTGACTTAAGGTTTTCGACATATTTGGAAGTGAGAAAGTGGTTGAGGGTTTTGGAGCAATATGACTAAGCACTTTGAGCAAGTAGACCATTAAGCAACACTCATCCCTTTTTAATAGCATTGGCTTTTCCTATGGACTCAATGTGATCTTGGATCACTAAAATATCACTAAATTCGCATGATTACTTATGACAAGACTTCTCCCATGTCCTCAAGAACAAAAGTAATCACTCACTAAACATATTCACGTTCAAGATCAGAGGGGTATTGAATAGCATAATAGGTCTGAACATATGATCTTACACCAAATAAACCAACTAGCATCAACTACAGGATGTAATCAACACTACTAGTCACCCACATGTACCAATCTGAGGATTTGATAGAAAGATTGAACACAAGAGATGAACTAGGGTTTTGAGATGAGATGGTGTTGTTGAAGATGTTGATGAAGATTGGCCCTCCTGTGATGACGCACTACTGCAGGATACTGCTAACGCGACACTACGATCAGAGACCCTATGCCGAAACTGTGTGCGATGCAATAATCACAAACGGTGGTGTAAGAAACCCATCAAAAAAGGTGCAAATTTTTTGCAATGGCGGAGCCATCAAACACGGTTCAGATTTTAGTTGCATGTGCGATCCAGGACACACGGTTAATCCATTCAAACTGTCTGCAATGAGGCAGAACAAAAGAAACGGGCAGCCATAACAATGTGTGGGCAATGCAGGACACAGGGTTAATCCATTTTATCTGTTTGTGATGAGGTAGAACAAAATAAATGGGCAGCCATATCAATGTGTGTGCGATATACGGCATACGAACTTGGACGAACTGTTTTCGATTAGGGAACACATCAGAAACGGTTGAACTTAACAAGATGTGTGTGATATGCGGCATACAGTTCACATGGATGAACTGTTTGCGATGAGCCAAACGAACACAAACGAGTCATGTAAACAATATGTGTGTGATATGTGGCAAATAGCCGACTCGGATGAACTGTTTGCGATGAGAAATTACAACACAGACGGTCAATGCAGTTACTTCGTGTGTGATACTGTGTGTACAAAAAACTAAAAAAAATGCAAACTAGTTGCTTGCGGTGCGTTGTATCGCACATGATGCGACTGCGAGTACTCGTGTGCGATGATTAGTATGTTACACATACGTTTCCTTATGTTAACATGTGTGTGAATTTGCAATATGGACATTTAATCTACAAATGCCTTCTGGTCATCGGGCACACGCTTAAACTCAATGAACTGTGTACGATACTAATACTTTCCATGAAAATTTATGAACTTAGGTAACAACATTTGAGTAACATATATATAGTGGTTACACTATTCGACAAAAGGAGGATCTTTGTAACACAGTTTTGACAACCATATGGTCGATATCTACATACTTAACAGAGTAACAACTATCACATTTTAAGAGGCTAAGGGCCAACAACCATATGGTCCATATCTACATACTTAACATATATAGTAATAGCTAGCACATTTTAAGAGGTTGAGGGCCCACAACCACAACTATCCACTGGAAGTAGCTTGATCACAGCCACTCGACATCTCGTCAATGAAAAGGAAGAGCCCTCCCGTGCCTTGGTAGATCATGAGTAGAACAGTGTCTCGAATTTTCCAATATGGATGCATTGCCACAAGAAGCGAGAATTTGTTAATTTGAATGGTTCCATTTCTGCGGGAAATCCAGTACCTTGCAATCACTTTGGCGTTATTAGCAGGCACAAGTGTAATTCGACCACGCCGGGAAATCGATCCAGGAATGTCGGTGTACAAAAGTAGCGGTCCTTTTTGACCCCTTTACTTGTGCGCTGGTAGTCGCAGCCACACGCCCGCAGCCACGCTTGGCGGGGCGAAGGAAGCAAAGACTACCAGAGCCATCCTCAAGACCAGAAGCATGAAGAGCTGAGAGGCGAGGTGAAACTCCCCCGGCAAGGTCCTTGCCGGGGCGGCCTTCACGACCCCGGCAAGAGCCTTGGCGGGGCAACTTGCCCAACACCAAGAGGGCCGACACCCTTGAGTCTACAAGTTCCGACGCCATCAACCACATTGGAACCAAGGCTTGGGAGGCGCCTCCATTGTGGCATGCAGATCTCTGTGAAGACCAAGAATATGCAATACTAGATGAGAACCAGAAGACAAAGACCCCCGGCAAAACCCTTGCCGGGGAGACCTACGAGGCCCTGGCAAGGCCCTTGCCGGGGACATCTACAGGGCCGCAGCCCGGCCCCCACCCGCCAAGACTCCACCGCCATTCCAACACAACAGTCAACCCGCCAACAAGGCAGTCACCTGTGTGGCGACGTGCGGCTTCCAGGCCAACTCAGCAAGCACCTGCGTGGTGGCATGCAGATCTTCGTGAAGACTCGGCCACCGTGCCAACTCAGCAGCCAGCCAGCCAGCATGGTGCTACGCGCCTAGTCAGCCTGGATGCGTGTCAGAGCAAGGCGAAGCGGCGGCGGATGGGACAGGCCTCGTTGCCGTCCTCGATAAAGTAAGAGGAGACCTAAGTAGCACATTGAATGTGTTTTGTCCCGTGATGCCAGGCGATAAGCTTGTACACTGTACAACTTTCCACCTCCTGTGTGCCACTTTGGCAGCCCCTTTGGCTATAAAAGGAGGCCCGCAGCGTACAGAGAGAGGATTCAGACTTTTTGGACCCTGCAGGCTTTATAGCTAGTCCAAGAACACCAGATAAACACAAGCCAGCAGGAGTAGGGTATGATGCATCACTTGCGGCCCGAACATGGATAAATCTCCCGTGTTGATCTCTTAAACCCGCTCTTTCCACAGCCCCATGCCCGCCGACTGTAGAAGGGATTCCCCGTGATCCCATTGGTGTCGTTTCCACTGACATCTTTCGCGCGCTAGGTAGGGGGCGCAAGTTGTGAAAATCAGGTTTGAAGGTCAGCGCATCGACTTCATCATCACCATGGCCCCCAAGAGAAAGGGGATCACAACGATCGGGTCGCCCGGAGCTGGCCCGTCCGCGCCAGCATGTGCAGGCGACCTAGTGGCCACGGATGGGGTCGGAGACATGGCCCGCGAGCATCCACGACACTCTGGCGATCGGAGCCTGGCGAGCGGCGTCCTCTGAATCCAGGACGACGAGCCACCCGCCGGTGGGTCCGGGGGCGGGGCTGTGCTACCCACGGGCGACGCGGCAACCTCTAGGGCGCCCCAGCTGGCACCCGCGCCGCGGCCTTCCCAGGTCGCGCGTGATGAGAGAAACTGCGATGCTGGAGCCCCCGGGCACTGCCGCGGGAAGAGCCCTGTGCGCCTCTCACAGGACGCACCTGGCCGGCGTGCGCGCTCGGACGCGGGCGGAAGCGGCGTGCGACCACGAGACCGTGACAGAGCCCCTTCTAAACTGCTCTCGCCGCCGCCTACACCAGCAGAAGCGCTGGCGTGCGTGCAACTGCTCCTCGACTCCCCCCTGCTGCGGAGAAGCTCGACGAGTGGAGGGCCACCATCCGAAGCCTTGTTAACTTTGCCAACAAAGAAGAGCCGCTCCCAACGGGACCCTCATGCCAGCGTTCTGTCGAGCCGGTGCATGCGGGTGGTGGGGGGGACCAGAGATGCTGCGACTACGGTGCACTCTCCTCCCCCGTGGCCGTGACAGCAGCCACTGGCCTGTCGGGCCGACGCCTGTGACAACGTTTCCACGGCGTCGTCCGACCCGCGTGCCCGCTGCGATCAACGTCGAGTTCTTCGAGAGCGAGCTCAGGAAGACGCTTGAACTACCATCGAGCGATGGCGGGAGGCACGCCATCAGTCAGATCGGCGTGCGGGGCCTGCTATGGACCAGCCAGCGCTGGGGGGCCCTGGCGGCCTGCCTTACAAGGTGGATTGTCCGGCCTTTACTCGAAAGCTACGACAGTTTTAGTGGCCCTCCCACCGCAGGTTTAAGCCTGATGTTGGGGAAAAGTACAACGGGAAGACTCACCCGTCGGAGTTCCCCAACATCTACACCATCGCGATGCAGGCCGCCGGGGCTCGGGACGATAAGGTGCTCGCGAACTATTTTCTGTTAGCACTTAAGCCCAATGTCATGTCGTGGTTGATGCACCTGCCAGTGGATTCCATTTCTTCCTGGTCGGACCTGTGCCACGAGTTTGTTGGCGCCTTCACCGGAGGCCACCAAGCTCCTTGCCAGGCAAGTGACTTGCATGTCATCCCCCAAAAGGATGGTGAGTCCCTGCGTAAGTACATACAATGATTCAGCCGTGTGCAGTACACCATCCCAGATGTTCATCCCGCCGCTGTCATCAGTGCGTTCCATCAGAACGTATGCAACCGCAAGATGCGTGAAGAGTTGGCGATGAACAAGGTCAAGGATGTGGCCGAACTTTATGTACTGGCTGATAGGTGTGCTCGGGCTGAGGAAGGAAGTACCCCCGCGAGGACGCCAGCGCGGAAACCGACTCCACGGACGAAGATGCCGCCGCCCCGACGAAGAAGGGTCGGCGCCGCAACTGGAAGCGTAAGGGCAAGACTGTGTTTGCCGTTGAGGGATCCGGCGACCCCGAGCCGCCAACAAGCCAGGAGGCTCCGACAAGCAGTACTGCAAGATCCACCACACCAAGGGCCATGAACTCCAGAACTGCCGACAGGTTGAGCTGCTTGAAGTGAAGCAGAAAGCTGAGTATGAAAGGCGGGACATGGGGAAGGGTCAGGATGGTGCTGAGGGGTCCGGTAAGAAGCATGGCGGCCAAGGAGGTCGCCGCGGAAAAGATAATCAGCAAGAGAGGCCCGCTTGGGGCCGCGACAAGGAGGAAGATGATGATCACGACGAGGACGACGAGTCCGGTGAGCACGAATTCCAGAAAGCTATAGAGGCCATGTGCGTCTACGGTGGCGCCTCGCTGCACACCTCTCACCGCCAACTGAAGCAATGGGCGCGTGAGGTCACTGCAGCGGAGCCATCGTGATGCCCAGAAGCCACTGAAGTGGTGCTGCACGCCCATCATTTTTCACACCGAGGATCACCCTGATCGCACAACTGCGGTCGGGTGTTTGCCGTTGTTGGTTTCGCCAACAATATGCAACCTCAAGGTGACGAAAGTGCTGGTTGACGGTGGGGCCGGTCTGAATTTGATCTCGCCCGGTGTGATCAAGAAGCTGTAGATTCCTGATGGAGATCTCAAGGAGACGGGCACGTTTCAAGGGGTCAACCCGGGAAGGAGTCAGCCGAAAGGAAAAATCACGCTGCCCGTTACGTTTGGGGGCGAGCTGAACAATAGGACGGAGAAGATCGTTTTCGATGTCGCCGAGATCCCCTTGCCATACAACGGGATCCTTGGCCGCCCAGCACTGGCCAAGTTCATTGCGGCGTCACACTACGCTTACAACACATTGAAGATGCTGGGGCCGCTGACCATCATCACCGTCCCCTCTGACAAGAAAGACGCGCTCATCCGCGCCGACCAACTCTACCGAGAGGCAGTTGGAGCAACTGCCGCCAAGGCACTTGCTCCTGCCACAGAAGCCCCGGGAAGGAAGAAGGCCGGCAAGACCTCTTCCGGCAAGACCTGTTGCACCCACTCCGGCAAGCGTGCCTCTTCGGAGTGCTGCGCTCCCTTCGAGGACGTGCCGGAGAGCTCCAATGGCAAGAGCAAGAAGTCCAAGGCTGCATCACCCGAGACTAAGAAGGTGTCTGTCAAGGAGGACGACACGGGCGGGGCTTTCACTATAAGCTCCACCCTCGACAGCAAATAGGAAAGCGCGCTCGTTGCCTTCCCGCGGGAGAATGTCATTGTGTTTGCATGGCAAGCATCCGACATCCCCGGCGTTCCCAAGGAGGTGATTGAGCACCATCTTGCTGTCTGCCCTCATGCACGGCCCGTCAAGCAGAAGGTCAGAAAGCAAGCTTTGGAGCGACAAGAGTTTATTATCGAGGAGATCAGGAAGTTAGAGGCGGCAGGCCTGGTTAGAGGAGTGCTCCACCCTACGAGGCTGGCCAATCCGGTGGTGGTGCGTAAGGCAAATGGGAAGTGGAGGCTGTGTATTGACTACACCGATATTAATAATGCCTGTCCAAAGGATCCTTTCCCTCTGCCACGCATTGACCAGATTGTAGACTCCACTGCCGGGTGTGATCTAATGTCATTCCTCGACGCCTATTATGGATACCACCAGATCTTCATGATGAAGGAAGACAAAGAGAAGACCGCGTTCATCACCCCATGTGGTACGTACTGTTTTGTATGAATGCCTTTCGGGTTGAAGAGCGCTCGTTCTACGTTTGCCCGAGCGGTCCAAATTGATTTCGAGCCCAGCTACATAGAAATATGGAAGCTTAGATGGACGACATAGTGGTCAAAACCAAGGATAGGGCCACGCTCGTGCAAGATTTAGAAGAAACATTTGCAAATCTGTGCAAGATCAACCTCAAGCTCAACCCAGAGAAGTGTGTGTTTGGTGTCCCCTCCGGCAAACTTCTTGGGTTCTTTGTGTCTCAATGCAGAATCGAAGCAAATCCCGACAAGATCAAAGCAATCGAGCAGATGAGGCGCCGAAACGGGTCAAAGACGTCCGTAGGCTCGCCGACTGCGTTGCTGCCCTGAGTAGGTTCATCTCCAAATCTGCTGAGCGCGCCCTTCCCTTTTTTAAAGTTTTGGAAAAGGCGGGTCCAGTAAAGTGGACTCCGGAGGCAGAGGCTGCACTGCAAGATTTGAAGAGGTACCTCCCCTCCACGCCAATACTAGTCGCGCCCAAACCACAAGAGTCGTTGCTGCTGTACTTAGCAGCAACGAATCAATTGGTCAGTGTTGCGCTGGTGGCGCAAAGGGAACTTGAGGAAGAAGCGGCCGTAGCAGCGAAGCCATCGGATGGGAGGCCGGGGCCCTCCCCGGCAGGGCCTGACACCGGCAAGGCGGAACCCCCGGCAAGACCCGATCCCGGCAAGGCAGAGTCTGAGCAGATGGGCTAGGTGGGGCAGAAGAAGAAAATGGTGCAGCACCCAGTTTACTTTGTAAGTTCCCTCTTGCAGGGGGCTAGGTCAAGGTATTCTGGTATGTAGAAGCTACTTTTCGACCTCCTCATGGCCTCGAGAAAGCTGCGCCACTATTTCCATGCACATGAGATCACCGTTGTCACCCGCCTCCCATTGCAACGAATCTTGCGCAACCGAGATGCAACTGGGAGGATTGTGGAGTGGGCATTGGACCTGTCGAGTTTTGGCCTTAAGTTTGAAAGTACTTCAACGATCAAGAGCCGAGCCTTGGCAGAGTTCATAGCAGAATGGACCGCAACGCCCGACGAGGAAGTTCAAGAGACCACCCTTCCCGGCAGGGAAACGTGCCGCGATTGGATTATGTACTTTGATGGAGCTTTCTCATGGCAAGGTGCTGGTGCCGGCGTACTACTCGTCGCGCCCACCGAAGAGCACCTCAAGCACGTAGTTCAGATGTACTTTCCTCGGGAAAAATGAACGAACAACACGGCGAAGTACGAGGGACTGCTTGCCGGTCTCAGGATTGCGACAGACCTTGGAATCAGGAAGCTCATCGTCAGGGGTGATTCACAGCTCGTCATCAAGTAGGTCAACAAGGATTACCAGAGCCCGTTGATGGAAGCCTACGTGGATGAAGTGAGGAAGTTGGAAGAGTGTTTTGACGGGTTGCAAGAAGAACATGTCCCCCGAGCGGAGAACAACATTGCTGACGACCTGTCGAAGCGCGCTGCTCTGAAGTTGCATATGGAACCAGGTACCTTTGCGCTTCAATTAACTCAACCATCCGTCGAGCCATCAGTAGGACGGAGCAAACGAAGGAAGGCAGGCCCCGGCAAGTACTTTCCCACTGAGCTCCCAGGAGCCACTGGCAAGGACGTTGCCAGGTGTCCCAAGCTTGCCGGAGAGCAGCAACCCCCGGCAGGGCCTCAAGCCCTGGCCGTAGAGGCAGCTGCCCTTAAGGCCGAGAATGTGCCTTTAGTCCTTGTCGTCGAGCCCCAGGCTTCGGCATGCGCGCAGCCCACCGTCTGTTTCCTCCAAACAGGAGAGCTCCCAGAGGAGCAGGAAGAAGCAGAGAAAGTAGCCTGTCGATCCAGTGTGTACCAGTTTGTGGATGATGCCCTATATAGAAGGAGATCAAACGATGTGAAGCTGAAGTGCATTCCTCGGGAAGATGGACTGAGGCTGTTGGCAGAGATACATGGAGGGATGTGTGGCTCCCAGATAGGGTCGAGAGCCCTTGCCTGCAAGGCATTCCGCCAAGGCTTCTTCTGGCCCACCGCTCTCAAGGATGCAACTACGCTAGTAACCAAGTGTGAAGCATGCCAGTTCCATTCAAAGAAGCTTCATCAACCAGCCCAAGCTCTTCTGGCCATTTTCGGTCTGGGGGCTCGACATACTGGGCCCCTTTTCCCGTGCTGTCGGGGGCTTTGAGTACTTGCACGTCGTGATTGACAAGTTTACAAAGTGGTCGGAAGTTGAACCAGTGAGAAAGGTGACAGCGCAGTCAACCGTCAAGTTCTTCAAGGGATCAGTCTGCCATTTTGGTGTGCCAAACATAGTTATCACCAACAACGACACGCAGTTCACGAGCCGCACCTTCATGTAGTACATTCAAGACCTCGGCAGCAAGGTCTGTTTTGCTTCTGTTGCTCATCCTAGAAGTAACGGCCAGGCTGAGAGGGCGAATGCAGAAGTGTTGCGAGGCCTCAATACCAGAACTTTTGACAAGCTTCACAAGTGCAGAAGGCGCTGGATTGATGAATTGCCAACGGTTCTTTGGTCAATTAGGACGACACCAAATCGAGCCACTGGCCAGACACCCTTTACCCTGGTATACGGGGCAGAAGCAGTTCTTCCCACTGAACTCATATACGGGTCACCTCGAGTGCTCGCTTATGATGAGCTTGAGCAATTGCAGTTGCACCAAGATGATGCCACACTCCTTGAGGAAGATTATCTTCGGGCTGCTGTGCGAGCCGCTCGCTATCAGCAAGCCTTGCGCTGCTACCATAGTCGCAAGGTTCGTGCCCGAAGCCTTGAGGAAGGCGACCTTGTTCTTCGGCGGATCCAGTCCGCCAACAATTGAAACAAGTTGACGCTGAAGTGGGAAGGCCCTAATCGGGTAATACGAGTCACCAGGCTCGGCGTAGTCCGCCTGGAGACAGAAGATGGCATTCCGGTGAGCAATTCCTGGAATATCGAACATCTTTGAAAGTTTTACCCCTAAGGCGCGGTTGCCGGGAGCCCCGGCAACCCCCATTTTGTACTAGCCTTGCCGGCAAGGCAAGTAACCCTATGTACAGAGCCAGGCGCAGACCCTAAGCGCAGTCAAGGAAAGGAATCCCTTAGTATGTATAGTTTCCTGTCGATTTCCATGTTTATGTGTATACGTATAGGCATGCTTGTCCAGGGTATTGTACTACTTTTTTGATTCCAATAAATGGTAGTGGACCACCGAGGTTCCATGCTCTTGCCATATCTTCTTTCCAGCCACGGCAAGGGCACGCGTTCCCGCCAAGGACCCCGCTCCAGCAAGAAGTCGAGAAGACCGCCCGGCGCGGCGATCCCCGGCAAACTAAACAGATAAAGTTTACCTCTTGCCCATTCGTATTCGTAACGTATGACTTGTGCATTAGAAAACCTCACCACCCTCCTTTAAAAACTCGGATGCTCCCATTTTCCGTCCCGAACGCTGCTTCGGTCGGAGTGGTCGTAGTAGCCCTTGATAAAAGGAAGTGGACGGGGGGCTGGACCCTTTGTCTGTAACCCGGCAGATCTGATTCTCTGGCAGGCGCAGTGGGCACTGGCAAGACAGCTTGCCGGGAGGACTCGTTTATTTACATTAAGGAGGCATTTTGCCCGTACACAAGCGTACACGTGCACGGGTTCCCGGCAAGGTTGGAATTTTTCATTAATATGCTGATACAAGAACAAAGGTTATGAGGCACAAGCATGGGCTCGAGAGATTACATTATCTAGAAATTAAGATTTATCAAGTACCTACAATTTAAAAGAAATATGGGTGCCCCGTGATCTCCGTTCTTGCCCTTTTCCTCCCAGGTGCGGCAGGTGAAGGCAAAAAGGAAGCGGTGGGGAAAGCGCCGATGGAGAGCTTGACGAGGAAGACCCTCGGCAGGGCGCGTGTCCGAGGGAGGGGGCGACAAGGTTAGTCGGAGTCGGAGTCGGCGTCCTCCCGCTTGACGCCCTCGTCGTCGTTGTCGTTGTCCTCCTCGTCACTCTCGCTCGAGGAGGAGGTTTCATCATCGGAGGAGCCCTCCACGCAACACCTTAGGCGAGTTCCCAAGTGCCCGAACACCTTGACGGAGAGTAGGCCATTCTCCATTAATTTGAAGTGGAGAATGAGCCCCTCCGACAGGCTATGGGCACGAGCGAAGGTCTTCCATCCACGGCGGAGATACATAACATGGGGGGCAGGGAAGTCGACGTCGACCCGCATGCTGCCATTCCCGCAGCCCCTCATAGGCAACCTCAAAGCCTGTGGCGGGTCGAGCTCCATCTCCCGAGCGAACGGAGTGGGGAGACGAAGACGATGGCCCGCTGGCTTGTGCAGCCTGATGAAGAATTCGCGGGGCTGGTCTCCGACATGGCCCTCCATTGGAGGAGGGGCCGCTGGCGGAGGCGAGGTCGGTGCGCCACCCCGTCCTCCTCTTCCACGAGCGCCACGGCAGCCTCGGCCTTGCCCCCTCCCTCTTCCTCTTGCAGCCGGCTCCGCCGCCACGAGCTCTTGGGAAGGAGGGGCACGCTGTCGAGCAGAGACCCTCGTCGCCGCCACCGGAGTGCCGACGCGCCCTCTCACCATAGCAAAGGGAAGGAAGGAGTCAAGGTGGAAGGAGCTGAATGTTGAAGGATTGAGGTGTGGCATCCCCCCTCCTGTTCTTATAAAGGGGAGGGGCCGGGGCTCGGCCGCCAACTTAACCAATCCGGCCGTCAGGGCGCAGGGAATCAGGACCGACCCACTGCTCCAATCAGCGACGACCCGGTTTCCCGCCTCGGCCATTAAGGCCCGTGCCCTCCGCGTCCACCACCTACCATCCTCGGGGCTTGGGGGGCACGTGGCGAGTAGGCCAGAGTCGACAAGACAGGTGAAGCGACTGTTTTCCACCCCATGATCGTCAGGCGCGGGCGCCCTGGAGGCCGCGACTCGAGTCCACCTAGTAAATGAGTCGCGCCCCTGCGTTTTCCTCTTTTTTATGGGAGGGCGCGGGCCGCCTCTTTACCATTTACTACAATGTGACGCAGGCGTGCTGCCACCACCCCACGCACGACCCCAACGTCACGCATTCAACGCAGGTCGTGGGGAAGCGCAACTGGCAAGGGAGTTACTGCGGTAAAACGCTGCCGCGTGAACGCCCGCGCTCCGTTATGGGCCTGGCCCAATAACGCTCCGTGCTTATATGTGGCCCAGGCCTGGAGCTCCTGTCGGTGTACAAAAGTAGTGGTCCTTTTTGTAGCCCTTTACTTGTGCGCGGGCAGTCGCAGCAACACGCCCGCAGCCACGCTTGGCGAGGCGGAAGAAGTAAAGACTACCAGAGCCATCCTCAAGACCAGAAGCATGAGGAGCTGAGAGGCGAGGTGAAACTCCCCCGGCAAGGTCCTTGCCGGGGCGGCCTTCACAACCCCGGCAAGATCCTTGCCGGGGCAACTTGCCCAACACCAACAGGCCCGCCACCCTTGAGTCTATAAGTTCCGACGCCATCAACCACATTGGAACCGTGGCTCGGGAGGCGCCTCCATGGTGCCATGCAGATCTTTGTGAAGACCAAGAATATGCAGTAGTAGATGAGAACTAGAAGACGGAGACCCCCGGCAAGACCCTTGTCGGGGACACCTACGAGGCCCCGGCAAGGCCCTTGCCGGGGCCCCAGCAAGACCCTTGCCGGGTACATCTACGGGGCCGCAGCTCGGCCCCCACCCGCCATGTCTCCACCGCCGTGCCAACACAGAAGTGAACCCGCCAACAAGGCAGGCACCTGCGTGGCGACGTGCGGCTTCTAGGCCAACTCGGCAAGCACCTGCGTGGTGGCATGCAGATCTTCGTGAAGACTCTGCCATCGCGCCAACTCAGTAGCCAGCCAGCCAGCATGGCGCTGGGCGCCTAGTCAGCCTGGACGCGTTTCAGAGCAAGGCGAAGGGGCGGCGGACGGGACGGGCCTCATTGCCATCCCTGATAAAGTAAGAGGAGACCTAAGTAGCACATTGAATGCGTTTTGTCCCGTGATGTCAGGCGATAAGCTTGTACAGTGTACAACTTTCCACCTCCTTTGGCTATAAAAGGAGGCCCACGGTGTACAAAGAGAGGATTCTGACTTTTTGGACCCTGCACGCTTTGTAGCTAGTCCAAGAACACCAGATAAACACAAGCCAGTAGGAGTAGGGTATTACACATCACTTGCGGCCCGAACCTGGATAAATCTCCTGTGTTGATCTCTTAAACCCGCTCTTTCCACAGCCCCGCGCCCGCCGACCGTAGAAGGGATTCCCCGTGATCCCATAGGTGTCGTTTCCACCGACAAGGAACTGCTACAGGGGGCAATTGTTGTTGACATGTAGAATAAAAAACAATTGTAACATATCTTGAAGATATATATATAGTTTATGAGCATCAACATTAAAATAAGACTTTTTACCAGCGTTTGTGCACACAATTGGTCTTGTTCAGTGTGTGCACCATATGTGTAATTAATCCCATCCAAAATCAATCGTTCATACGTTGTGCTATCTCTGTCAGATTATCAACAAAGTTTATGACATGCTTCAAGTCCTTCCAGTGAAAGTTGGTACGCTTAGTAACATACAGATTGTTCACTATGCATCCAACATATCCTGCTTAAAAGGTGGAAAGGTATTGTTTATTCAGAACATGGCAGAAGAATATATAGTGCACATAAATTGGTACATATAATTTGTTACTGCCTAGGAATGCAGTCAGAATATGATATCACAATTGGTTGCTTAAATAGTGATCAATTGGTTGCTTAAATAATAATATGAAAGCAAGGAGAAAGTTGAAAGGACACTAACCTCGATCAGACTTTGATCGGCTGATGACGTCGGGGAAGTAAACATCCATGTTAATTAGACCAGGCTGTGGTGCACGCACTAGAATTTTATTGCCAGCTTTCAGTTCATAACACTTAGACATTTTTCTCCAAAGGTCCGCATTAAAATAGGAGTGACCATCTTTATCAATTTTTGCACTAACCGTCATTGTAAATCCATGCTGCGTTGCCAATATGACATCCTGGGATGTTATGAGCAAAGTAAAGCTAAGGATTTCCTCCTACTCCTATTCTTGCAAAGCAAGGGATGTTCTGCTTGAAATGAAAATTAAGATCGTAAATTAGATATATTGAAATAACAGAGCAAGATGCAAACATGAGAGTAACTAATAGAACAGATCCATATATATATATAGATAGATGAAAGCAAAGTACACAAATATAGAATTAATAATAGATAATGTAACAAAGATTTGGTGCAAATATATAGACAATGTAGCAATAGACGATATTTTCAAAAATTTAGGCCATGCCGACCGTGGTAGGTTGAGATTGAACATATCGAGTGCTCCCTGAAGTCATCCGGAATGGTGAGATAGAACTTCGTTTCCGACTGGCCATGACCACAGTTGCCCGATTTGTGCTCGCACTGTGGACACATGAATGAACTCCCACGAATCAGCTAGAACAAAAATGATTCCACGGCGATTTCTGCCGGTTGATTAAGAGCGACGGACGGACTGCGATAAGAGATAAGTGAATATTTAGCTAGTTAAGTTGATTACCTTCTCCATGAGAAAAATCCCCGGCCCAATCCCGTAGAAAACCCCAGTCGACCAGAGTCTAGAATGTCGGTGCAGATAGGCGGCGGAAAGCGGTGGAGGCGAAATCCGGTGCCGTTTGGAGCGCGACCTACGCCTGCCGCCAACAGTCGTCGAGCTTAGGGTGCAGAGTTGCGGAGGAGTCCGCGGCAAGTGAGTGAGGATGAAGTGGGCGAGGGTTTTCTTTTCCTGTCGCAAGTGTGAGTGAACACACACGGTTCTGAGAGGCGACGAAGTTGAATCGTGTGCGGTAGTAAATCACCGAGATTGAATGGGAATCCAAATTTCCTTTGTCCTTCATCCATGAGTTTTTTTTCTACGATGAACATAAACCCTGCTAATCACCGTGTTCAAATTTGCACTTTTCCGTGTTCATTTACAATATTTAGGGGATTATGTGCATTTTGTAGGCATTAATGCATGTAATTCAAAATTCAAACAATCGGTGCATGAAAGGGTGCACAAGAACGGTCTGGAAAAACCATATTCGTGGTATTTAGTAATTTCTCAAGCCTTTTACAAGGAATGGGCAGAGATTTCAACGGAATGTGTCGCAATAGTCAACCACAAACGCGTCATTACTGGGTTATCAACTATAGAACAATGAAATATGTGCTTGAAAAACATGACGGCTGGCATGGTGCCATGGTATGGCCTCACGTGCCCTGGTTAAAGGCTGAGAAGGTTTTATTTATGTCGTCATGCATGCCCTTCATAAAATGAACCATCACCGCGGAAGTTCAATGCTTTTGAGAGGGAAATCACCAAGATTGAAGGGGAATCCAAATTTCCGTCCTAGTTTGTCATTCAGTTTTTTTCCAACGATAAACATACCGCCTCAAATGGAACGTGTTCAAATTTGACATTTTTCCAAACTCATTTACCATATTTAGGGGATTATGTGCATTTTCTAGGCATTAATTATGCACATAATTCAAATTCGAACAGTCGGGGCCTGGAAAGGTGCACAAGAACGGTCTGGAAAACCATGCTCATGCTACTTAGTACATTCTCATGCCTTTTACAAGGAATGGATAGATATTTCAAGGAAATGTGTGGCAATAGTCAACCATAAACGCGTCGTTTACTTGCAAAAACATGACGCCTGGTGTGGTGCCATGGTATGACCTCACCGTGCCCTGGTAAAAATGTCGTCATGCACGCCTTTCATAAAACGAACCATCACTGAGGAAGTTTCATGGTTTCAAGGGGGAAATCACCAAGATAGAAGAGGGTCCAAATTTCCTTTATCCTTTGTCCACGAGTGTTTTTCTATGATGAACATACAACCTGCAAATCACCGTGTTCAAATTTGGCACTTTTCCGGGTTCATTTGCCATATTTATGGGATTATTTGCATTTCCTAGGCATTAATGCACATAATTCAAGTTCAAACAATAGGTGCATGAAAGGGTCCACAAGAACGGCTTGTAAAACCATGCTCGTGCCATTTAGAAAATTCTCATGCCTTTTACAAGGAATAATGGATAGATATTTCGTTGAAATGTGTGACAATAGTCAACCACAAATGTTTGTTTGTTGGGTTTTCAACTATAGAAAAAATGAAATAAATGCTTAAAAACATGACGCCTGGTATGGTGCCATGGTATGATGTCACCATGCCCTGGTAAAAATTTGAGAAGGTTTGGCTTATGTCTTCATGCACGCCCTTCATAAATCGAACCATCACCGAGGAAGTTCCGTGCTTTTGAGAGGGAAAATCCCCAAGATTGAAGGAGAATCCAAATTTCCGTCCTAGTTTGTCATTCAGTTTTTTTCCAATGATCAACATACCGCCTCAAATGCAACATGTTCAAATTTGACATATTCCCGGGCTCATTTACCATATTTAGGGGATTATGTGCATTTTCTAGGCATTAATGGACATAATTCAAATTCGAACAATTGGTGCAAGAAAAGGTGCACAAGAACGGTCTGGAAAACCATGCTCATGCTATTTAGTACATTTTCATACCTTTTACAAGGAATGGGTAGATATTTGGCAATAGTCAATCATAAACGCGTTGTTTACTCGGTTAACAACTATACAAAAAATGAAACACATGGTTGGAAAACATGATGCCTGGCGTAGTGCCATGGTATGGCCTCACCATGCCCTGGTAAAAATTGGAGAATGTTTTCCTTATGTCGTGATGCACGCCTTTCATAAATCGAACCATCACCGAGGAAGTTTCATCGTTTCAAGGGGGAAATCACCAAGATGGAGGGGGGTCCAAATTTCCTTTGTCCTTTGTCCACGAGTTTTTTTCTACGATGAACATACAACCTGCAAATCACCGTGTTCTAATTTGGCATTTTTCTGGGCTCATTTACCATATTTAGGTGATTATGTGCATTTCCTAGGCATTAATGCACATAATTCAAGTTCAAACAATCGGTGCATGAAAGGGTCCACAAGAACGGCCTGGAAAACCATGCTCATGCCATTTAGTAAATTCTCATGCCTTTTACAAGGATAATGGATAGATATTTCGTTGAAATGTGTGGCAATAGTCAACCACAAATGTTTGTTTGTTGGGTTTTCAACTATTGAAAAAATGAAATAAATGCTTAAAAAAGTGATGCCTAGCATGGTGCCATGGTATGACCTCACCTTCCCGTGGTAAAAATTTGAGAAGGTTTGGCTTATGTCATCATGCATGCCCTTCATTAATGCACATAATCCAAATTTGAACAATCCGTGCATGAAAAGGTGCACAAGAACGGTCTGGAAAACCATGCTCGTGTTGTTTAGTACATTCTCATGCCTTTTACAAGGAATGGGAAGATATTTCAAGGAATTCTGTGGCAATAGTCAACCATAAACGCGTCGTTTATTTGGTTAACAACTATACAGAAAATGAAACACATGGTTGGAAAACATGACGCCTGGCGTGGTGCCATGCTATGGCCTCACCATGCCCTGGTAAAAATTGGAGAATGTTTTCCGTATGTCGTGATGCGCGCCTTTCATAAATCGAACCATCACCGAGGAAGTTTCATGGTTTCAAGCGGGAAATCACCAAGATTGAAGGGGGGGGGGGTCCAAATTTCCTTTGTCCATGAGTTTTTTCTACAATGAACATAGAACCTGCAAATCACCGTGTTCAAATTTGGCATTTTTCCGGGCTCATTTACCATATTTAGGGGATTATATGCATTTTCTAGGCATTTAGCGCATATAAATCCAATCCAGCTACAGGCGCACGGGTGTGATGTGAGGGACGTGGATTGCCGTTCGATCGCGGCGCATCCAACGGTGCACACTCGTGATCCGCATGGCTGGGGTTCCGGCCAATCATAACGCAACACACAATAGGCTTAGCGCACACTGTTTTCGAAAGCGACGGAGATGAACCGTGTGCGATAATGAACGAGCAAAATTATAAGGGAAGCTAAACTTTTGTTGTCGTTTGTCATTGAGATCTTGAATACCACCGCATTGTACGGCTGCCCGGCCCCTCCGTCCCAGAGCTCTCTCCAGGCGTCATCCATGGCACCGCGGCACACAATAACTAGTAAGGAAGCGATGGCATCCCGCCGGGCCACGTTCCTCGCCGCCCGCGACCGATCACATGGTAAGGAAGCGATGGCATCTCGCCGCGCTGAGTTCATCGCCGGCGGCGGCCAGACAGTTACATGGGCGGACTTTGAGGCTGCCATGGCCGAATGGGTGGTGGATCTAGAGGCGGCCAAAGCCGCACAGAAGGAGCGGAAAAGGCAGAAAGCAGTCAAGAAAAGAGAGTCCCGCCGCCGCAAGAAAAAAGAGGCTGCACGCCATGGTGAGGAGAGCTTGGCGGAGATCCAAGCACGGTGGGTTGCCGCCTAGAAGGGAGGGAAGGAGAACGCCGGCGTCTGGCCTGCATGCCCTGATGGCAGCATGTGAGAAGTAGTTTAAGTTTGTAGTATTAGAGCAAATTACCAGTAGTACTTTAAGTTTTTAGTATTAACATTCAATGTCAGTAAGAGCATCCTTTGAGGGCTTTGAGCGTTGATTAGCATGTGTGCCCGTGTGCGTTTTTTGCGTTAATCATTAGAAGATCACAAAACACACGGTTTCTATGCCGTACCCGTCGGCGTTTTTTTGCGTTAATGACCCATAAGTCAGTTACCTGTGCGATATTTCCTAATAAACCAGGCGTACCATTGACAGAAAAAATCAAGTACACGTGTACATTTTTTTGGAGACGGGATCTGCAACTTTCTTTTTTCTTGCACATGAGTATTTTACGCGCTTGGTTTGCGTTGTGTGCTTCCCCCGCCCAAGTTTCAAGTTTCGCACCGAAATTTTCATTAGGCGCGCAATTTCAAAATTTATTCCTCCAACCACATCCCCTTCCCCTCAGTATCCCCCCTCCCTCGCGCCTCCCCCTACCGGCATCTCAAACCGCCGTCGCTGCAACCACAGCTACAACCACATCTACGTTCTGCTCGGATCCAGTCAGGTAACCCACCGATCTCTATCATGTCCCC